>NC_049539.1:22728052-22773052 GCF_013358815.1 Electrophorus electricus | reverse complement strand
TTGTGTTAGTCTGTGTTGTGTGAAGAGCAGTGAGTTGTTGTGTTAGTTTTTGTTGTGTGAAGAGCTGTGTGTGTTAGTCTGTGTTGTGTGAAGAGCTGTGTGTGTTGTGTTAGTCTGTGTTGTGTGAAGAGCAGTGAGTTGTTGTGTTAGTCTGTGCTGTGTGAAGAGCAGTGAGTTGTTCTGTTAGTCTGTGTTGTGTGAAGAGTTGTGTGTTGATGTGTTAGTCTGTGTTGTGTGAAGAGCTGTGTGTGTTAGTCTGTGTTGTGTGAAGAGCTGTGTGTGTTGTGTTAGTCTGTGTTGTGTGAAGAGCTGTGTGTGTTGTGTTAGTCTGTGTTGTGTGAAGAGCTGTGTGTGTTGTGTTAGTCTGTGTTGTGTGAAGAGCTGTGAGTTGTTGTGTTAGTTTTTGTTGTGTGAAGAGCTGTGTGTGTTAGTCTGTGTTGTGTGAAGAGCTGTGAGTTGTTGTGTTAGTCTGTGTTGTGTGAAGAGCTGTGTGTGTTGTGTTAGTCTGTGTTGTGTGAAGAGCAGTGAGTTGTTGTGTTAGTCTGTGCTGTGTGAAGAGCAGTGAGTTGTTCTGTTAGTCTGTGTTGTGTGAAGAGTTGTGTGTTGATGTGTTAGTCTGTGTTGTGTGAAGAGCTGTGTGTGTTAGTCTGTGTTGTGTGAAGAGCTGTGTGTGTTGTGTTAGTCTGTGTTGTGTGAAGAGCTGTGTGTGTTGTGTTAGTCTGTGTTGTGTGAAGAGCAGTGAGTTGTTGTGTTAGTCTGTGCTGTGTGAAGAGCAGTGAGTTGTTGTGTTAGTCTGTGTTGTGTGAAGAGCTGTGAGTTGTTGTGTTAGTCTGTGTTGTGTGAAGAGCTGTGTGTGTTGTGTTAGTCTGTGTTGTGTGAAGAGCTGTGAGTTGTTGTGTTAGTTTTTGTTGTGTGAAGAGCTGTGTGTGTTAGTCTGTGTTGTGTGAAGAGCTGTGAGTTGTTGTGTTAGTCTGTGTTGTGTGAAGAGCTGTGTGTGTTGTGTTAGTCTGTGTTGTGTGAAGAGCAGTGAGTTGTTGTGTTAGTTTTTGTTGTGTGAAGAGCTGTGTGTGTTAGTCTGTGTTGTGTGAAGAGCTGTGTGTGTTGTGTTAGTCTGTGTTGTGTGAAGAGCAGTGAGTTGTTGTGTTAGTCTGTGCTGTGTGAAGAGCAGTGAGTTGTTCTGTTAGTCTGTGTTGTGTGAAGAGCTGTGTGTTGATGTGTTAGTCTGTGTTGTGTGAAGAGCTGTGTGTTGATGTGTTAGTCTGTGTTGTGTGAAGAGCTGTGTGTGTTAGTCTGTGTTGTGTGAAGAGCTGTGTGTGTTGTGTTAGTCTGTGTTGTGTGAAGAGCTGTGTGTGTTGTGTTAGTCTGTGTTGTGTGAAGAGCAGTGAGTTGTTGTGTTAGTTTTTGTTGTGTGAAGAGCTGTGTGTGTTAGTCTGTGTTGTGTGAAGAGCTGTGTGTGTTGTGTTAGTCTGTGTTGTGTGAAGAGCTGTGTGTGTTGTGTTAGTCTGTGTTGTGTGAAGAGCAGTGAGTTGTTGTGTTAGTCTGTGCTGTGTGAAGAGCAGTGAGTTGTTCTGTTAGTCTGTGTTGTGTGAAGAGCTGTGTGTTGATGTGTTAGTCTGTGTTGTGTGAAGAGCTGTGTGTGTTAGTCTGTGTTGTGTGAAGAGCTGTGTGTGTTGTGTTAGTCTGTGTTGTGTGAAGAGCTGTGTGTGTTGTGTTAGTCTGTGTTGTGTGAAGAGCAGTGAGTTGTTGTGTTAGTTTTTGTTGTGTGAAGAGCTGTGTGTGTTAGTCTGTGTTGTGTGAAGAGCTGTGTGTGTTGTGTTACTCTGTGTTGTGTGACGAGCTGTGTGTTGATGTGTTAGTCTGTGTTGTGTGAAGAGCTGTGTGTGTTAGTCTGTGTTGTGTGAAGAGCTGTGTGTGTTGTGTTAGTCTGTGTTGTGTGAAGAGCAGTGAGTTGTTGTGTTAGTCTGTGCTGTGTGAAGAGCAGTGAGTTGTTCTGTTAGTCTGTGTTGTGTGAAGAGCTGTGTGTTGATGTGTTAGTCTGTGTTGTGTGAAGAGCTGTGTGTGTTAGTCTGTGTTGTGTGAAGAGCTGTGTGTGTTGTGTTAGTCTGTGTTGTGTGAAGAGCTGTGTGTGTTGTGTTAGTCTGTGTTGTGTGAAGAGCAGTGAGTTGTTGTGTTAGTCTGTGTTGTGTGAAGAGCAGTGAGTTGTTCTGTTAGTCTGTGTTGTGTGAAGAGCTGTGTGTTGATGTGTTAGTCTTTGTTGTGTGAAGAGCTGTGTGTGTTAGTCTGTGTTGTGTGAAGAGCTGTGTGTGTTAGTCTGTGTTGTGTGAAGAGCTGTGTGTGTTGTGTTAGTCTGTGTTGTGTGAAGAGCTGTGTGTGTTGTGTTAGTCTGTGTTGTGTGAAGAGCAGTGAGTTGTTGTGTTAGTCTGTGCTGTGTGAAGAGCAGTGAGTTGTTGTGTTAGTCTGTGTTGTGTGAAGAGCTGTGAGTTGTTGTGTTAGTCTGTGTTGTGTGAAGAGCTGTGTGTGTTGTGTTAGTCTGTGTTGTGTGAAGAGCTGTGAGTTGTTGTGTTAGTTTTTGTTGTGTGAAGAGCTGTGTGTGTTAGTCTGTGTTGTGTGAAGAGCTGTGAGTTGTTGTGTTAGTCTGTGTTGTGTGAAGAGCTGTGTGTGTTGTGTTAGTCTGTGTTGTGTGAAGAGCAGTGAGTTGTTGTGTTAGTTTTTGTTGTGTGAAGAGCTGTGTGTGTTAGTCTGTGTTGTGTGAAGAGCTGTGTGTGTTGTGTTAGTCTGTGTTGTGTGAAGAGCAGTGAGTTGTTGTGTTAGTCTGTGCTGTGTGAAGAGCAGTGAGTTGTTCTGTTAGTCTGTGTTGTGTGAAGAGCTGTGTGTTGATGTGTTAGTCTGTGTTGTGTGAAGAGCTGTGTGTTGATGTGTTAGTCTGTGTTGTGTGAAGAGCTGTGTGTGTTAGTCTGTGTTGTGTGAAGAGTTGTGTGTGTTGTGTTAGTCTGTGTTGTGTGAAGAGCTGTGTGTGTTGTGTTAGTCTGTGTTGTGTGAAGAGCAGTGAGTTGTTGTGTTAGTTTTTGTTGTGTGAAGAGCTGTGTGTGTTAGTCTGTGTTGTGTGAAGAGCTGTGTGTGTTGTGTTAGTCTGTGTTGTGTGAAGAGCTGTGTGTTGATGTGTTAGTCTGTGTTGTGTGAAGAGCTGTGTGTGTTGTGTTAGTCTGTGTTGTGTGAAGAGCTGTGTGTGTTGTGTTAGTCTGTGTTGTGTGAAGAGCAGTGAGTTGTTGTGTTAGTCTGTGCTGTGTGAAGAGCAGTGAGTTGTTCTGTTAGTCTGTGTTGTGTGAAGAGCTGTGTGTTGATGTGTTAGTCTGTGTTGTGTGAAGAGCTGTGTGTGTTAGTCTGTGTTGTGTGAAGAGCTGTGTGTGTTGTGTTAGTCTGTGTTGTGTGAAGAGCTGTGTGTGTTGTGTTAGTCTGTGTTGTGTGAAGAGCTGTGTGTGTTGTGTTAGTCTGTGTTGTGTGAAGAGCAGTGAGTTGTTGTGTTAGTCTGTGCTGTGTGAAGAGCAGTGAGTTGTTGTGTTAGTCTGTGTTGTGTGAAGAGCTGTGTGTTGATGTGTTAGTCTGTGTTGTGTGAAGAGCTGTGTGTGTTAGTCTGTGTTGTGTGAAGAGCTGTGTGTGTTGTGTTAGTCTGTGTTGTGTGAAGAGCTGTGTGTGTTGTGTTAGTCTGTGTTGTGTGAAGAGCAGTGAGTTGTTGTGTTAGTTTTTGTTGTGTGAAGAGCTGTGTGTGTTAGTCTGTGTTGTGTGAAGAGCTGTGTGTGTTGTGTTAGTCTGTGTTGTGTGAAGAGCTGTGAGTTGTTGTGTTAGTCTGTGCTGTGTGAAGAGCAGTGAGTTGTTGTGTTAGTCTGTGTTGTGTGAAGAGTTGTGTGTTGATGTGCTAGTCTGTGTTGTGTGAAGACCTGTGTGTGTTAGTCTGTGTTGTGTGAAGAGCTGTGTGCATCTTAGTAAGTGTAGACACAACAGTAGTAAATGTAATTGATTTATTATTTGTTATTATTTATTAGCTAAATATATGCAGGTGACTTACTGTGTTGTCTTAAAATTAATATGATAAGTGAACTTTGATGGCAAAGTTATAGGTTAGTTCATTATGTAACATAATGTAATATTGATTATAGTCTGATAATGTGCTCTCAGTGTACTAACCAGAGTAAGTGAGTTATAGGTTAATTCACTATGTAACATAATGTAATATTGAATATAGTCTGATAATGTGCTCTCAGTGTACTAACTAGAGTAAGTGATTATAGGTTAGTTCATTATGTAAAATAATGTAATATTGAATATATAGTCTGATAATGTGCTCTCAGTGTACTAACTAGAGTAAGTGAGTTATAGGTTAGTTCATTATGTAAAATAATGTAATATTGAATATATAGTCTGATAATGTGTTCTCACTGTACTAACTAGATGAATTGAGCTCCTTTATGTTTTCTTCTTGGAGGCAGTACAGAAGTTTGGCTTTCCACTAAAGTCTGATCAGCAAATAGATGTGGCTCACCCTGGTACTCATTCCTCAGTGATTGGAGCATTAGCTGTCAGTTAAAGACGTAGAATCTTATTTTTATGTTATATAAATGTTATACTGGACATCAGCTGCTGTATTCTTCTTTTTTTGAGTAGTCTGATCATTTCAACCATTTACAGATTCTTTAGTTAAATAATTTGTAGTCCTTCTCTAAGCAGCGCTGGTGACAGCAGGTTGTTCTGGTGGAGTGGACGCCATCACAAGCAGATGTTATGCTGCACTCAGAGCTACCATGAAGTGAGAAACCTCACACTGTAAAGTGTCTGTTGATCTGCACTTTATCAGTTGATACCACACCCCCCATGTCAGATACTGCGACCTGTACGAGGGTAAGGACGGGGAGAAGAAGAGGTAGGTAGTGAATTCACGCATGACAAACAGAGCAGCGACCGCCTCCCCATCTGTGCCTGCTCCGGCACCAGCGCTCCATCTTCCAGGTGTGTGCGTGCAGCCGAGCTGCTGGCTGTGTCCTTGGAACTGGACACTGAAGGTGAGTTGTCTTGCTGAATGGACTGAGACTGCTCAGTGGCCCAGCGTCAGCCACCTTGTCAAGGCCGTCTCCCTGGAGCTCTGTCGGCTTCACCCGGCTGGTCAGACCATCGCTGGCATCAGCGTGAACAGGTGTGCTGCCGTCATGAGGGACTGCGGTGTCATCAGGGACGTAGTCCCGGGCAGCCACAGTCTCATGGCCTGGACCCGAATTCAACTTTGAGCACAGCAGGTTTCGTGAGGTGCACTTCTGCACGGCAGCAGCGGGGGAAACCGTGGCACAGCGGATGGAGGAGATGAAGAGAGGAGATGCTGGAATGACCGAATGAGCTGTGAATGAGCTGTTTAATACTGTATTATACTTCATAAAGTGAATGAGCTGTTTAATACTATATTATACTTCACAAAGTGAATGAGCTGTTTAATACTATATTATACTTCACAAAGTGAATGAGCTGTTTAATACTGTATTATACTTCACAATGTGAATGAGCTGATTAATACTATATTATACTTCACAAAGTGAATGAGCTGTTTAATACTGTATTATACTTCACAATGTGAATGAGCTGTTTAATACTATATTATACTTCACAAAGTGAATGAGCTTTTTAATACTATATTATACTTCACAAAGTGAATGAGCTGTTTAATACTATATTATACTTCACAAAGTGAATGAGCTGTTTAATACTGTATTATACTTCATAAAGTGAATGAGCTGTTTAATACTATATTATACTTCACAAAGTGAATGAGCTGTTTAATACTGTATTATACTTCATAAAGTGAATGGGCTGTTTAATACTATATTATACTTCACAAAGTGAATGAGCTGTTTAATACTATATTATACTTCACAAAGTGAATGAGCTGTTTAATACTATATTATACTTCACAAAGTGAATGAGCTGTTTAATACTGTATTATACTTCACAAAGTGAATGAGCTGTTTAATACTATATTATACTTCACAATGTGAATGAGCTGATTAATACTGTATTATACTTCACAAAGTGAATGAGCTGTTTAATACTGTATTATACTTCACAATGTGAATGAGCTGATTAATACTGTATTATACTTCACAATGTGAATGAGCTGTTTAATACTATAGTATACTTCACAAAGTGAATGAGCTTTTTAATACTATATTATACTTCACAAAGTGAATGAGCTGTTTAATACTATATTATACTTCACAAAGTGAATGAGCACTGATTTTACTGTTTTACTGTATTTTACTTCTCACAAAGTTATTCTGCTTTGTATTTCACAAAGTGAACGAGCACTGATTTATTCTGCATTCTTTTGCACAAAGTGAATGGGCACCGATTTAAAGTGCTTTAATAAAGTAAATAAATAACTTGTTGGTAATTAGACACACTCATCAAAAGGTGCACTTGTTATTTTGAATGATATTATTTATTTATTAGCTGTATTCAGATAAGCTCTGGTGTATTAGCAGCAGAGGGAAGGTATTTATGGGGTTAAGGTGTATACAAGGTCATAGGGACTATAAGGCACAGAGCTGGTTGGGAGCAGGTGGAGATTATCCAACTGCTACCAGTGATCATAAATTCTACTGATACAAGAGTAATCTTTTATGACAAAGCACTCCCCCTGGTGGTTGTACAGTGGAACTGCTCTTTGTCTTATGAATATCTTTCATAAGTTTGCTTCAGAATCTATGACATGTTAAAGCCCTTGTTTTAGTGGCTCTTATAGTTCTTTATACACTGCAGAGAACGCTCTAGAAATTTCATCTATCTCCAGATCCTCATCTTTTACATCAGTTACCTTAAAGTCTCTCCCCCCCCCTCTCTGTCTCTCTCTCTCTCTCTCTCTCTCTGTCTCTCTCTCTCTCTGTGTGTCTCTCTCTCTCTCTCTCTCTCTCTCTGTCTCTCTCTCTGTCTCTCTCTGTCTCTCTCTCTCTCTCTCTCTCTCTCTCTCTCTCTCTCTCTCTCTCTCTCTCTCTGTTGACAACCTGTTTAAATACAGTTATGGCGTATGTGCACTGCTATCACTTGGTGTTGGCACTAATGGATATGTAGATGTCAGAGTGATTACAGATGTGTCTTATTATTGGTCTTATTTTGGCACCAATATATTTTACCTGGTTTGTCAGTGACAGACACTTCTGACCTTTTTTAGAAAACTCAGATACCACAGATGCAAACTAAAATTAATAAAAGAGTGTTTACAGGGAAAAGAGGTTTAACATTGAATTAGATATATTAATAACAGAAAACATAAGGGAGTATAGAGATTCTGTGTCCTCCCAGTGTAACACTTTGGCCCGTGTGCCGAAGGTCATGGAACAGGACGCACAGACTCTCTTGATGTGGACAAACATTTATTTACATAAAACATAAAGACTACAGTGGCACTACCATATAACACAAACAGTGAACACAGAGACACTTAACACTAATGATTTTTAACATTAACACAAGCTAGACAAACATGGTTACGAATGTTACATTTAGACATTAACTCACAAACAACACGCTACATCAACAATGACCAACAACACTGCACACACTGACGTGGGTTTAAATACACAAAGACAAACAAGGTGCTTATGTGTGTAGGTGTGGTTTCAAACAAAGATCCTCCCACTGCATGAGGAGGGCCAAACCACGTGACTCGTAACAGGCGAGCGTTCCGTTACAGAACCTCCTCCCAATGGGCGTGGCTACCGATGTGTCCTTCCAGTGAACGCGAGCCTCAGGACGCCGTGTACACGTACACAGAAACACACAGCACAGCAGTGCCCGGTGCCCACCCAGTACCAGGCGGGCCAGGTGCCGCCAACAAGGGAGACGTTGTGGCGAGAGGGACAAACGCAGCTTCCCTGCCTCTCTCAGGGCAGTCCGGGACACTCCCAACAACGTTGCGCCTGTAGACGTACCAAAGGCGCAAACACAAACAAACAATAGCGCCCACATACAGACATATAAGGCACTACGACGTGGTGCTTGCCGTCTGCGCAGGCGCCTTGAACGGGTCTGTGGCCTCAATGGACACGCGGGGGTGCATGTCCGCCCCGTTCCAGACGTGCTACCTCCCCCAACGGTCCTCCTCTCGCCTGCCGCTCTAGGATCGTCCCAGAGGCGGGTTGCCTCCGGGGCTTTGGGCAGACCCCTCCAGTCTCGCTGGCGAGTCTGATGAAGGGAAGAAACTCTGGCTTCAGCTCTGCCCACTGGAGATCCTGATGAGTCCACCCAACCGCCCTCTTTCTGGTTGTTGTGGTGCCCTTCGGTCCTCCTCGGCCCAGGCTCAATAGCCCTAGGCCCACCCAAGAAATTCCTGGGGATTTTCCCCTCCACTTCCGGAGTGGACACTGACGCCAGTCACAGCCCTCTCCCCAATCTCCTTGGATCCAGGCAGCAGGAAGTCCGTCTTTAGCCGAAGGAGATGGCGTCCTGTGGTGGTTGGTCATTCTGTAACGCGTCGGCCCGAGTGCTGAAGGGCATGGAGCAGGACGCACAGACTCTCTCGACGTGGACGAACATTTATTTACATAAAACATAAAGACTACAGTGGCACTCCCGTGTAACACAAACAGTGAACATAGAGACACTTAACACTAATGATTTTTAACATTAACACAAGCTAGACAAACATGGTTATGAATGTTACATTTAGACATTAACTCACGCCCATCCTGCTAGGAAGTCCGTCATTTGCCGAGGGAGTAAGCGTCCTTTGGTGGTTGGTCATTCTGTAACGTTGCTGCTGGCCCGAGTGCCGCAGGGTGCGGGGCAGGACGCACAGACTCCCTTGACTTTGTGAAACATTTATTAATGTTAAACATGAACAACACAAGTGGCACTCACATACAACTGTAACAGTGAACATTATTAAACATGTAACACTAACGATCTACACATAATACGACAACAGTGAAAACAAATACAGATGTTACTTGCTACAGGTTTTTTTACACAAGAGACTCAAGAGACTAAGGTAGCGACAATGACCAACAACGGTGCACACAGTGACAGGGGTTTAAATACACCGATTTACACACCAAAAGATTTCAGTGGTCCATACAATCCCAAACCAGAGAAGCAAACAACTGGAGGATAACATCAGAAAAAGTGTCTGATGTTTTATTCTACCAGGGAAGCTGCATCATCCCGAGGAACTTAGTGGACCCTACCGGTAGGACAACCTAGAACAGATGTCAGCTGAGCAGTGTGACAACCATTAGCATTGCTCACAGGAGGGCTTTTTGTCTTCTGCTAGCAAAGCATTACTGAGGGAGAAAACAGGAGGACTTTCTATTTTCCTTCACTCTGCTCTAAAAAATAAAGAGGGTGTTACAATCAAGCCAACGCAGGAGGGCAGCTCGACAGCGCACCAGTATACCCCCAAGCTGAAGACCAAAATGGCAGGTCGGTGAGGGAGGCGAAGTGGCGCTACGGGAGGAAACTAGAGACACAGTTCCAGCAGAGTTCCAGCTCTAGATCCCTGTGGCAGGGACTACAGATGATCACAGATTACAAGAGCCGCCCCCCCCCCCCCCCCCCCTCCGGACTATTGAGTGCGGATGAGTCTCTGCCGAAGGAGCTAAACACAATCTTCATTCGCTTCAAGGCTACATCTAGTAGCGCTAATGCTAACAGCGCTAGTGCTAATGACTCTAATGGTGCTATCGGTGCAGCCAATGGTGCATGCGCAGAGTCCACCATAGGCCAGCGCCCTCTCATCATCACAGAGAGTGACGTGAGAAGATTTTCCAAAAGAGTGAATACCAGGAAGGCGGTGGGACCAGACGGCATCTGCCGTAGAGTCCTCAAAGCCTGCACAGACAAGCTAGCCCTGGTATTCACCGACATCTTCAACCTCTCCCTGACACTCGGTATCGTCCCATCTGGCTTCAAGCAATCTCTGTCCACAAGAAACCTCGACCTTCCAGCCTCAATGACTTCCACCTTGTTGCCCTCACATAGGTCGTGATGAAGTGCTTCGAAAAGCTAGTAAGAGACTTCATCACCTCTTCACTGCCAGCCTCCATGGACCCACTGCAATTTGCATACAGCCACAACCGCTCCACTAATGACGCAATTGCACATCTGCTTCACACCACACTGACCTACCTAGACAAAGGGAGGGGTAACTGTTTGTCGACTACAGTTCAGCATTTAACACTATCATCCTCTTCAAATTCACTACTAAGTTGGAGGATCTAGGACTGCATCCATCCCTGTGCGACTGGATCTACAACTTCCTAACAAACAGATCACAATCAGTACAGGTGGGCAACTGCGTCTCATCCACCCTCACCCTCAGCACTGGAGCTTCTCTGGGTTGTACCCAGGGTTGTACCCTGCTCTATTCACTGTACACCTATGACTGCATGGCCACTTCCAGCTCTACCATCATTGTCAAGTTCACTGACGATACCATCGTCATGGGCCTGGTCCCGGACAATGACGAGAGGGCCTACCTGGAGGAGATTAAACACCTGGAGAACTGGTGCCAGGAAAATAATCTCCTCCTAAATGTCAGCAAGATAAAGGAGCTGATTGTGGACTGCAGCAAGAAGCAGAAGCGGCACTACCAACCTGTGAGAATCAACGGGACCATCTATTACAAGTGGTGCCTCTTCTCTCTGTTGAGGTCAGGGAAGTGCTTTCGCTCCCTGAAGACCAACACAGAGAGACTGAAGAGGAGCTTCTTCCCACAGGCCATTCAGGCCCTGAATCAGGGCAACTGATGATCTGTGGGGACCACTCTGTGTACTGTGTAGGATGTCAATAACATCATAAAAAGACTCCAATAACTATAACCTGTAAATTGTAAGAAAAACTGTAAATTGTACATTGTCTATATATATATATATATATATATATATATAGTACATTGTGTATATATACGTGTTATACAAATATCGTAATCCCTGTATCTCTCCTCAGCTCGGACAGAACAGTCACAAAGGCATTTCACTGCAAGTTAGACCATGTATGATTATGTACATGACAAATAAACTTTGAAACTATTTTATCCACCTTCCCACATTAGGAAACATTATGAGTAGCTAAGAAAGTGATTTTATAAATGTAGTGGATTTGACAGAAAAAAAGGAGGAAGCTTTGAATTTACAAAAATAAAGACTTTTCTATATATGCTTCTACATATGTTTCTACATATGCTTAGGACACATTTTCTTTAGGTGCATAAGACCCAAGATATGTTTAATTAAGCTGAAGAACACGTTTAGTTTAGATTTTCATTGTGTGCGATAAAGGAGCTAGAAAGCTTCCCCCAACAGATGATGACGACACAAAATGTAGTCTCGCGCCGAAGCCTTCAGTGCGCATGTGGGACGTGCACCGGATGTTACGACACCAAAACTGGGTTTACCGCACGCGAGTGTTTACCACAAGTGAGGATTTCCTGTGTACAGGTGTTTACCACACAGGTATTTAACTAAAGAGTCACAGCTGGATCACACCTCAGCTTGTGTGGGTTGATCTGCTTTGATCCACCAGACGGTGAGCAGCTGATATGTTTACAAACAAAACGTTGGTTTGGGACTCGGTCCGCTGACCTGAGGTCGGGCCTGTATGTTATGTAGAAGCTAGCTTACTATCTAAGTAATGAAATGGAATTACAACAGTTACGATTTATCTTTATTTTGTGTAAATACATTTGTTAGTTTGTTGAATGTCCGCTAACTCTCAGAAATGTTCTCATTCCGTGTCCGTGCTTGTTAGCTAGCTCTCCTAGCTTCGCTAACGTCTGTAGCTACAACGCTAGCTAGGTTAACTGGAAATGTAGCCTATCGTAGTATGACGGTTATTTCTACATGGGATCATCAGTTCCGGAATTATGTTTAGATCCGTGTGGCTTGTTGCATATGAAAGATAAATGCTTTAATCCGTATTCACCTTGTAGCGCTAATTCTGCTAAGTTAGCAACAGTTATCGGGCCTACACTGGCTCTCCTTCCATAACACAACATCAACAGACACGAAGAGGAGTGTTTGTACTCTTATAGACGTTAATCTAAGAAGTGTGAGGCCTTCTGCAGTAATGTTGCAGAAGGCCACTGCCAACCTTAACTCTCAAATTGTATTCAATCATAATTGTAAGTCATCACGTGGAGTGTATTAATCTATAACTAATAGACGTCCTGAAAAACCGCTTATTAGAGCTGCTGCAGCTAACAGCGCTACTTTGACTACAACAAAAGGTGAATTACCGCCCTCTGCTGTCTGGGAAGGAGAAGTGGTTTTACTGTAGGTAGCCTGATTCAACGTTTGCTAAATGTATTTTTTCTTAGCGTTCTAGATTAAAAAAAAAAAAAAACTGAATTGAATGATAAATGAAATAAAATGTAAAAAGGGAACCACAAATTATTCTGGGTCTAATCAACTGCAAATATGCTAAAATAATAGGAGCTAATCTGCTGTATGATGTATAGTTTTACAATAACCAGAATTTATTTGTGATTCCCTTTAGTTTACAAAACCATGGCCACAATCTATACTTAATTAATGACTTAAATTAACAAAGTTATTAATTGATTTGAAGTGTTCTTAGAGTGCACAGGTACAGAAAATAATATAATCACTTATACAATTATGCATTAAGCTCTTTGAGCAGTGCTGGACTGCTCTTATGTTGTGTACCTTCATAACTCACAGATACGTGCAGAAGCCCTGTGTGTGTGTGTTTTTAACTTCACATTGTACACCTCTGCTTACTGTGTTCTGATTCGGTAGTGTTTGTTCATTGTATTCTGATTCAGTTCCATTCATTCCTGTCCTGCATTCTCTTTTATCATCCTGTAGCAGATGTTTCCCTAAGCCTTCACCCTGTTTCTGAACAGCTCTTTAAAGTAATCAGCAGGACCTTCTTCAGTCAGACTCTGAAAGCTGTTTGATTTTAAAGGTTCTGTTGAACGCTAAAGGTCTTAACTTTGCATAACAAAGATTTGACAAAGATGATTTCTTTTAAAGCCCATTTTTAGAAATAAATAGTTTTTAAAGGTCATCATAATAACTGTGCTTTCACAAAATTAGTTTCAGTCTCAGTATGTAAGTAGAAGTAAGACATGACCCTGAGTGTCAGTAAACAGCAGTGAAAATATGACATGACCCTGAGTGTCAGTAAATCACAATGGAAATATGACATGACCCTGAGTCTCAGTAAACAACAGAAGACACAACCCTGTTGGTAAGAAATTCATTATTCTCCCACAAGATGGTGCTAGAATCTCTTCTTCTCGAGCAAGACTATTTGATTATAATCCTAGCTAGATGTACAAAAGGAGGGTGTTTGTTCGAAAAGCTTGACAATCCCTGGCTTAGTTTACAGTAAACTCACAGGTGCTCAGAGTAGGCAGGCTATATAGGACTGATGTATGTTTAGGGTTAGTGAGTGGAACTGGTGTAGGAGTAGGGTTAGTGAGTGGAACTGGTGTAGGTGTGGGGTTACTGAGTGGAACTGGTGTAGGGTTAGGGTTAATGAGAGGAACTGGTTTAAAGAAACCTGCACAAAAACCTTTAGGCTTGTGGATTTACAGTGTAAAAATCTGAGGTGGTTTAGACCTAAAAGAACATTTCTCTCTGGTGAAAGTGTGCAGAAGACCAGGCTCCTCAGAAACTCCTAGAATGACCTTCATATTCACTTTTGTTTGTCTGTTCCCACAGACCAGAGGCATGATGATCTGTCATTATCCATTAAGACAGGGAGAGCAATGTGAAGTTGCTCCAAAAATTACTTAAAAGCCATCTTGTGGTGGATCTCTGTAACAGCACACATTTTACAATGAGGGAGTTACTTTCTCTATCTGTTCTTTGTGTTTCAGTGTAGCAGAGACAGTAGGAAGCCCCTGGACTTTCACAAGGGGAAATCCAGCATAATTAATGAGTGTAAAAATAAACACATTTTAAATATTGGCATGTGCAGTCATTTATTATTCTGGACCCGGTTTCCTGAATGCATCAGAGCAAGTATCACACTGAATGCTCCTCTCTCATATAAGATGATTTTAAGACTACGCTGCTTTTGGAAAATTGGGCCCTGGTGTGAAGAATTTAAAAACACTTCTGTTCAAAGAACCATGAAAGTTAGTCAAGTACACCCAGTTACTTACACTCCTCCCAGCACAGAATGATTTAGTCAAACTCCCATTGGCTACTGCTATTCCAAAATCCTACTGATCATCATAAACCTACATTGTTAAAGAGTATTATGAATGGGTATTGTGAACAGAATGGGTGTTTTATGTAGGCTAAATGTCAGTGTTGCCATAGGAGCAGTTTAGGACTAAACTAAATGATTGGAACAGCTAACTCACCAGTCACATTAAATAATTTCAACAAAAATAAGATCCTATCACATCGCTTTCAAAGCTAAAGCTTTTATTTACCAATGAAAGGTAAAGTGTGATATGGAGGATTAGATTTGGTGAAGAAAAAACCTAAATAAAGACAAAGAGAAAGTGAGTCATAGAACGTGTTAGTAGTAGTAATGTTCTCAGAGTAATATCCCCAGTTCTATCATCTGGCCCAGGCATCCCTGACATGACACAGAAGCACATGTAGGGCATGATAAAGATGGATAGGTGGTTACCCATGAGACACTGTTTACCCATGAGACACTGTTCACCCATATGAGACGCTGTTCACCCATATGAGACGTTGTTCACCCATATGAGACGCTGTTCACCCATATGAGACACTGTTTACCCATGAGACACTGTTCACCCATATGAGACGCTGTTCACCCATATGAGACGCTGTTCACCCATATGAGACGCTGTTCACCCATATGAGACGCTATTCACCCATATGAGACGCTGTTTACCCATATGAGACGCTGCCTACACATACACAGAATTTAATTTTATGGTTTGTCCTGCACTACTGCTACGATTAACTGCTACACTCACCCTTCTGCCCCCAGACATGAGTTGTACTACATGCTGTGGTGTTACTATATGCTGTAAGTTTCTACATGCTGTCTTACATTAGGGTCATTGTTTACCTGTCGGTCACCACAAAGGTAACACTACACACAAACACCTACACACCTTCCTCCGGTCATTAAACACAGAGCCTCAGAATGTCATGTATGTGAGGATGGGGGTATAACTACACCTTGAACATTAGACATGTATGTGAGGGTGGGGCTATAACTACACCCTGCAGTAGGACTCTGTACCTCTGTAATACAGCAGTAGTGACGTGTCTGGGGTAAACATGAACTCTGCTGAGCAGATGCAGACAGGATTTGATAACTGTCACTTTGATATAATTCTAGCTTTGTTTCTTTAACTCTTTTAAACATACACATTACACTTCAGATCTTGTAGATGAAAATTATATAGCTTCTGTTGATAATAATTTTTAAATTTTCTTTATTGTCTGCATTTTACTGGTGCAGACTGTTTCTCCTCAATCTTCATGGTAACCCAATGTGCCCAAATGGTTTGAATCCCAAACTGAAACTGATCAAATTAAAGTGAGACTCTGAGTTTCAGGATGGCTGTTGAATTTCATAAAATAAAATCACTGTCCCAAGACTTAAAGATAGATATAGAAGATTTATTTAAACTTTGTTCAATATGTTTCATTATTTTGAACTATGGAAACATAAAATCCAATTTAAAAAGGCATGATACCATTACTAAGAGTCTCCCCATTAATAGTCTCTACATAGTAAAATAACACAGTCCTGAGCATGATACATTACAGCAATCATAAGAAACAATCAAAATGACAAAGCTATCAGAATTCAAATACAGAGCCTACTAACCTCATTAACCCTTTATACACATATAATCACTGCCAAAAACAGTTCCAAAATCAAAGGTTTAAGCACAGCACTATTAAACTCAAGTTTCCCCTAATATGACAGGTGTGATGAATGCTGGAGAACTACAGAGCTAATGGAAAGGAAATATCTGCAGACATGTAATTTAATTGCTGTTTGACTGATCCCTTCAGGCCTGTTTCATGCTTTTCCTCTGTATTCTTCCACCATCTTTCCCTTCATCATTCCTAAATACATACAAGCACACCATGATGTAATGGTAGATTAGACACAGTTATCTTACACAGACAGAGCTGGTGGCTAAACTGCTGACTACACAGACATCTTGTGGGATCTGACACCTCACAGTGTAAACAGAGACTTACTCTCCTCTCAGTATTTAGGTGGTTGGCCTTCGTGTGAGCTGGTGGACGATGATTCTCCATCAGACCCTGTAAAACAGGCGTACCTGCAACAGGCTTGAAGTCTGAAAGACAAATAACAAATATGAAATTAATATACAAACAATGTACAGTATATGGTCTATTTATGTTAGTGAATTAACATATCAAAGGTAAACTTGAGTGTACTAAACTGACTGAACCATCCAAAGACACTTAGTATCAGATTAGTAATCAATAAACCAATCCCCATTGAAGCTGTTCATTTGGACTTCCCATTTGTCTCCTGTATCCCTTACCATTCTTCTTCTTCCTCCAGATGAAGAAAACAACACAGCCAATGAGGACCAGGAGAAGGACAGCTACAATTGCACCAGCAATGACATCAATCGACACTCCTGAAAAGCCATGGTGTTACACCACAGTTAATCCTCCAACTGTTGCGTCATCAAAAATGTAATCATAAACATGCACTGCTTTTGCTATCTGGAAATTTAAAATCATACCTGACTGAAATGGAAGCACAAGATCCTTCTCCAGTCCACCATGCTGAACCACACAGGAGTACTTATTCTTGTTCAGATCCTCAGGTGAGACTGTCAGAATGCTTCTCTTCTGGAAGGTTCCATCCTGGTTGGGTAACGTTTCTGTGAGCTCCACGTTCTCATGCAGGTCCTCTCCATTCTTCTTCCAGGAGATCATCACTCGTCTGGGGAAGAAACCTGTAGCGTGACACACCACTGGAGAAGAGGAGTCCTTCTGGAACAGGGTCACCTCAGGAGGGTCTGAGAGATACAGAGAGAGAGCAATCGGGAGAAAGTGAGAGGTAAAGATTATTCATATTGGAGTGAGAACACTGTGAGCACACTGATGACATATAGAATGTGTAGCTATAAATCTGAACAGCAGGTTTACAGTGATGAGGGGGAATGCAGTGTGTCTCAGCAGCAGGTTTACAGTGATGAGGGGGAATGCAGTGTGTCTCAGCAGCAGGTTTACGGTGATGAGGGGGAAAGCAGTGTGTCTGAACAGCAGGTGCAGTGACATTAACAGAGCAGATCACACACTCTACCTTTCCCTTCCAGAGTGTCTCTGCCATAAGCCACATACTTCTGTAACCACTCGATACAGGTGTTCTCCAGGTAGGCCTTAATCTGGGCAGCCGCAGCTCCTCGCTCAGTAATGTCCAACTTGTGTTTGGTAATAACAGCTTTATCATTAGCTGCAGTCCAGGTGAGGGTGTTCAGGTCCAGACTGATGAAGTCTTCTCCATCATAGCTGTACTGTTCGTATCCTCTCTTGGTTCCATCATCATGCAGCTCACAGCCGTACATCAACTGCACAGTGTGAACCCCTGCAGAGACACAAACATGATGACATCACACGGACTGCTGTCAAAAAGTGAGGTTAGCTGTCATGGAGCATCACTGATGAGCACCTCCACCTTCTACAATAAATTCAGATCAGATCATCATATTTTACTCATTATTTTATCCCATCAGTAGTGAAATATTTAGATTTACTTGTTTTGCTTTAGAGACATTACCATTATATTGTTCCTCAAAGGCCTGTGTATTGTTTTGTCATCATATTCGAGATGTCGGTCTTATCTACACTATGGGCACATCTCACAACTCTAATTGCTGCCTCCTCAATTACTCTGTCCTACATCCTCCAAACCATGACCCATAAATCAGTGATACTCCACCATCATTTAGGACGCTTCAAAAAATATAAGTACATATAAATACATATAGGTACAGAATTTAAAAAAGAAAAAGAAAAAATAGCATTTTACTATTTGTGCTAAGAATAATCCCATTTAGAAGTATTTTTTACTTCCAAATGGGACTATTCTTAAATTTTTCAAGTGTCCTGACTATGACAGTATCAATAAAGTGCAAAACTGTATTTCCCAGCCACACTAGTCTGACTACTGACTATACATCCAAATTGACAGAGATCTTTTTTTTTTTTGACACTCTGTTGGCTTTGATGATGTCTCAGTGTCTCAACAGGTTTTAAAACAAGAACAATCTTTAAGCCATTTCCACTTCAACTGTTTTTTCTTGTTTTTGAATTATGTAGATCATAACATTCCATGGCAAAACCTCTTCTCCCTGAAACACTAGTTTGAGTGAAGTTTCTATATTGCCAAAATTCATACTTTTTATCTGTGTTTTAATAATGTATAGTCAACTCATAATTGCTGCCTATTTAGCATTAGATTGACTAACAGATTTTATAAGCAAAATACTAAAAATGCAATTAACTAATCAAGGAACTAATCAGCAGAGGTAACAGCGCATTGACATTCTTCATCTTGCTTAACTTTACATTGTTTGTTAATTTGACTTTTTCCTTTTCTGTCTTTCTTATTTGTACAACCATTTACAGGTTTTCCCATGCTGGCTTTTATTTTGGAAAAGTCACAATGTCAAGAACAGTCTCCTACACGAACCATTTTAATCAAGTTAGTAGGAATATAATTAGATTCATCCTTGTATTTCCTTATTTCCGTTATTCTCATTGTTTTACCTCATTAATGATGGGGAAGGCGGTGTTTCTATGTCAAAAACTGTTACAGTGTTCTTAATTCTATATCATACAGATATATTTTATAAAGAAATCCTAAGCTGATCTTTTACTATTTTGATCATTAACTACATCACCAATAGACTCTACAGTTCTACACACTCCTTTAGCCAAATCGGTGCAATAGTTTTTGTGTTGATCAACAGACTCTATAGATGAGTGGAAGGATTAAGTTTCGGGGAAGTTAGCAAGAACTTTTAAAACTGATTACGGCAGTTCTAAACAGACTTGCTGAAGTCATGCAATTATATTTCTGAATCCAACTATAAGAACACAGCAGGCATTACAACTCAGAACTGGTCATATATCAGTATAGTCGATACACTGATAACCCCAGCTACCTTTACATAAGGTGGGCTATTAGGAAATGCCAGTAGACTTGTTTATGCAATCTGTGTAGTCCAATTAGCAAATAAACAAACTAGGTTTCTGCATAAGATGGATAAGGAGCCTAAATCTGTTCATTTTAACATCTATACACTGAGAGCACTTTGTGCTGTCGATAAGAAGGTGGCGGAGGGTTGCCAAAAAGGTGTCAGGAATCCTTCATATTTTATTTTACAGGGATAATCACCTTGACTACAGCCAGAGAATGTGAGCGGCGTGGAGTGAAAGCAGAATGGGAACAGAGTGATGCAGTTTGACCAAAACATAGAGCGCTGGTGGTTTTCTCTCGCACCAAGATCACTTTAGTATCTCTACAGCGAAACACACAACATCATGCCATATTTAAATCACACCGTACGAGCTTACAAGCTTGGAGTACTCTGGGTGTTTTCACATAGATCAAAAATAGAATTCCCTAACTAAAAATCTTAACAGTGAACACAGGTGTGGTGATGTCATCACTACCATGAAGGATTCACAGAATGAGGAAAACACAATGGAGTGAAGGGACTGCAGCACGCTCTGAGCGAAGAGTGGGAATATGTAAAGTTGGAGCAGGGTTGGAGCAGCGTGATTACAGAAGCTTTTAGCGAGGAGTGGAATTTTCTGCCACTCCATTTCACTCACATACTCTGATGGCATCACACCCACATGCAGTGGACTCTTGGTATCTCTCACTGCAAGAGCTGCTGGCTAAATGTGTCACAGTGAAGGGGAGACCAAGTGTGAGAACTGCTCCTGCTCCTAGTGTGCCCTCTGCTGGGTCTGACAGGTACTGCATGTGCGAGGACTGCTCTGCTCCTAGTGTGTCCAGTCCAGGTGCAGTCAGGGTGTGGAAGCCCAGGGGAGCAGCAGAAGGAAAGAGCAGGACACATACTTGGTCTCCTCTTCACTACTGGCCCAAACTTTCTCCATTTGAACAATGTGAGTCTGACTGAGGAGCAGTGGGGCCTTTGGAACTCTTTCTAAAACACTGGCAGTCATTAACAGCTTCTCTCTGGAGGTCTTCAGGAGGTTTTATGCATCACTACAGTTTACCAAAGTAACTGATATCAAGACTGCAGGCTTACACTAAGCATATAACTGTAGTGTTTTATGATTGTAGGTCCTCAGTTACATGACTGTGAAGGCCCTCAGTACTGTTGTACTGTACTGAGAGGTGATCATCAGTGAGACTATCTGTGTCTCAATATCAATCTGGGACAGTAAACTCTACACATGACAGGACGTTTCTATGAGAGGGGACAGGACGATCTACATGTGACAGGACTTTTCTATGAGGGGGACAGGACATTTCTATAAGAGGGGGCAGGACGCTCTACATGTGACAGGATGCTCTAGATGTGGCAGGACTTTTCTATGAGGGGGACAGGATGTTTCTATAAGAGGGGGCAGGACGCTCTACATGCAGGACGTTGCTAGAACAGAAGAGAGCAGTGGGTGTTTATGGTACTGAGTTACCTGCTGCTCTGATGAGTTTAATCACAAACTGAGCTCAGTCCTTGAGCTTTTCAAACAGTTCACAAGAGAAATGCTGAGAATCAGAAGAAATCAAAAGGTGATTCCTTCAGTTAACGCAGTAAAAAGACTGCTGCCTAAGTGCTCGCTCGGAGTTTGGAGTTAAAACCAGCAGAAGCGCAGTGAGAGACTTTAACCCCACATTTCAGTGATAGTCTCACAGAACTGGAATCATAATGTAACCCTCTCTCTCTCTCTCTCTCTCTCTCTCTCTCTCTCTCTCTCTCTCTCAAATTCTCTCTAGCTTGCAACAGGCAATGGTTTCTTCAAAAAACAAACCAGTAATCAATTCAAACAGCTGTTTCTTAATGCCGCTGATAAGTTACAGGCAGTGTTGTCCCCTTCATTCCACGATCCAATTTAGTTTACAAAAAACAAAACTTGGGATGAATTCTTACCTTTATACATTTTCCAAACTAATACTTTCAAAGAAATCAAGTACAGAAACAGCCCTTTTGAGGGAGTGAATAGAGTACATGAACGCAGCCGATACCGCAAACCCCACATCCATCTTAGCTAGTTAGATTACAGACTTAAAGTTACGGGCTCACAAGAATAAATAAAAAAAAATATTATTAAAGCTCACCAAACAAATGACACAGGGGCTATCACATATCTAATCTGTGAGACACGGCTGGACACCTAAATTTTCTAAGGATCTGCATGAATTATTCACAATGACCAAAGCAGAAACTGATCAGAGCGACCAGCAGTGTGATCAATGAACAGAAGAACAGAATCACATGTGATGAGGCAAAGAATGAATGTTAGATTTGTCTATAATGTTAGTTATCAACTACATTTTATAAATGTGTATATCGGCCTCTGCATATATGTGCGTGTAGAATATCAGATATCAGCACTGGCCCAGAAGTCCCATGTCGATGTATCCATAATTAGATTATCAGACACAACTATAAGGTGGGTTATCCGACTCCTATAAGGTGAGTTATCAGACACTCCTATAAGGTGGGTTCTCACACTACTATAAGGTGGGTTATCAGACACTCCTATAAGGTATAAGGTGGGTTATCAGATACTCCTATAAGGTGGGTTATCAGACACTCCTATAAAGTGCGCTATCAGACACTCCTATAAGGTGGGTTATCAGATACTTCTATAAGGTGGGCTATCACACTAAGGTGGGTTATGAGACACTCCAATAAGGTGGGCTATCACACTACTATAAAGTGGGTTATCAGATACTCCTATAAGGTGGGTTATCAGATACTCCTATAAGGTGGGCTATCACACTAAGGTGGGTTATGAGACACTCCTATAAGGTGGGCTATCACACTACTATAAAGTGGGTTATCAGATACTCCTATAAGGTGGGTTATCACACTCCTATTAGGTGGATTATCAGACACTCCTATAAAGTGGGTTATCAGATACGCTTATAGAGTTTCCATGTTTTGTGCTACTTGTGCAGTAGTTTATAAATCAGCATAAACAGCTGGAGAACTCTAGAACATCTCACTGGTAAGTGAAGAGCACCATTTATAAACATTTACTATGTTATGTAAACATGAGTTTACAAACAGTAGAAAACATACATGTTTACAAACAACAATGAAGACCAGTAACAAGGTTCGTAGAGTAACATCAACTAGAAATGACTGATGAGAGGAGAGCAGACCAATGAGGAGACGTGAGCATTTATCAGTGTGTGTGCCTAAGAGACGAGGAGATGTGAGCGTTTATCAGTGTGTGCCAGAGACAAGGAGAAGTGAGCGTTTATCAGTGTGTGTGCGCCATGAGCCCGTTTTATACCAGCATCTGTGCGGCATACGTGGACAGTCGCAGTCGCCCCAACACACTCGCTGTTTCCACCGGACGTGATTAGTGTGGTTTGGCTAAGGCATGGAGGTCGTTGTTCACATTCTGTTTTCACATAATGGGTCGTTTAAAATGTCTTTACTTTTACCTCAGAATTAAACCTAACATAGACAACATTTGAGTGTAGAAGAGGTCAACAGTACAGGTCACTGTGCCGTGACCACTGCTAGACTTCTTCTTACACTACGTAACTAGAGCGTCTTCCATTACTGTTCTCTGATTAATAAACATGAGCGCCTGTGACTTGTTTGGGTCTCTCCTCCAGAGCAGCTGCTCATCCAGAGCGTCTGAGAAGGCGACTCCACAGAGCAGCTGATCTCTCCCACCGCTGCACTACGAGCCTCACTGTCAGTGAACTTGCTTCAGTTTAGTTCTGTTGCCTGGTTTTACCACCTGACGCTGGAACCTTTGGTTTGTGTTTGTGTTCTGGAGAATAAAGACTCTCCTCAACGACATTCACATCACACTCCCTCCCTGATACCATCACTCTCCTCAACCACACTCACGTCACACTCCCCCTCCGACACCATCACACTCCTCAACCACACTCACATCACACTGCCTTCCCAACACCATCACACTCCTTAGACACAAGGAGCCTCCACCGCCTTGTTCACGAGTTGGGACTGGATGAAGATCGTCATTAAAACTACTTTAGGATGTGTAGGACACTGAGTGATTCCACTGGGAACTGAACAAGTGTAGCCCACTACTGCTGAACAAAGTTTAGACTAAAGCTGCCTATCTTCTGTTTTGACTAGGGGCCTCCATTGTATGGTACAGCAGGGATCCTTCATTCTGTTGTTTCCAGGGAGGAGCTGCGGGTTTGCTGTGCAGCAGATGGAGAAATAAACTCCAAGTGTGTTTTTCTGCTTGCTGTGATCATTACTGCAGCTGTTGGAAGCGGCTACGCTGATCAATACGTGTTGCTAACGGTTATCGTGTCTGGTGTTAAATGGGCTTTAGGGATTGTTCATGTGATGGATTTTGAAAGCAAGGTGTGCCACATCACGGTGCCAAGTAGGTAAACACTAGTGAGAGTACGGCAAGACAACACTGAGAGAAAGTCAAACAGAACAAGACGGCTGATAAACATCTCGAAAACTAAACGGACGGAGTTCTTTGTTTCGAGTGCTGTACAGCGTTTCCTCCATGCTGGATGAGTAGAGGGAAATACAGTGAACATAGTGGGGGGACGGGGACATGTCCCCTTCAAAGTTTGGAGGACGGTAAAATGTACGCCCAAACTTCTTGCTCACAGCATCCTTGTGATTTTGTTTTTAAACAGTGTGATTTCTCCTGGCTCTTAGATTTGGCCAGAATTATTATTTATTTAAAAGTCTTGTTATTTTTATAAAATGATGGTTGTGTACTGTGGAGGGAGGTACTGGGAGCCCATCCACTAATCACAGAGTTACTACAGATTCATGGAGGAGCATAAACGCTCAGCTCTCAGATAAAAAGATGGTGTCTAGTGGGATTAGTGCGCTGTGGAAATAAAGCACGTTGACTCATAGAAGTGTGTACTGGTGTGTGTCTCTGAGTTTGGTGTTTCTGGCACATCGTTAAGTCCTCGCGCATGTCTGACATGTGGAATGCAGTCTGTGTTCCTTTAGCACACCAGCTCCACTTTTCAAACATTTAAAAGTGAGGTAGACTAAATGTGCTTTCTGCAATAACGTGAGACACTGACAGACCTGACGTCTGAGATTGTTTTTGTCCCAGAGGAGGCACATGTTGACCTTTGTCCTCCCTAACTGACACCTAGGTAACGGAGTAGGAACTGGAACGCAAATGGCAAACCAACACACAGAAACTGCCAAGCACAAACTGTCCTCCTATAATAAAACACCAGTGTTAATAAAAGCAGCTGGTGTTCTGTGACTGGCTCACTGGCCAATTAGATTAGCTGCTGATCCATCTCATTTGCATATCCCATCTTAAGGCTGGCATAACTGTGTTTCCTTTATTTAATAAAGAGCTTTAAATGAACATTAAGCCCCTCCAGCTTTGTCTGTCTGATTCTGTAATACTTTACATATTAACACTTCAACAGTCCTTTGAGTTTCCCATAATTATATTTGACTGTATTAACAACTTATACTTCACTCAGTATTAGCTATGTCCAGCCAACATACTTCTTAACTACACCAACAGGTTATATGTTACTGAAATAACTATGTAATATATGTAAAGTTAATTAATATTGTATGAATTGTTTGTTAATAGCTGATTCACTAATGTTATCAGTCACCCTCTCAGTATAGCGTGTACTGTAAAAAAAGGTCTAGTAATTAGCCAAGCATTCAGGCATGAAAGGAGAATTTCAGAAAACATAACAGTAGGCAAGTCTGAAAGAATCCTCCCTAATCAGTTTAGCAATTTAAACATGAAAATGAAACATTCTGGTTTCACATGAGATTACACTACTCATACATACATGTTGTGTAATTTGCTCATTGTCATTTATGTAAACAATCATAAACTGGAATATATAATTGTTTTCTTTTCTCTATGTCTTGCCCTGCCTGCTTGGTGCTGTGATGCCACACCACTCTCTACCTCATTAGACCCATACCAGTATCTAATTAGACCAATACCAGTACCTCATTAGACCCATACCAGTACCTCATTAGACCAATACCAGGACCTCATTAGGCCATATCTCTTCTTAGTCTAATACCAAAAATGTAAAATATTGTGTGTGAGAGATTGCTGTTTATACTGTGTGTTGCAGACTGTGTGCAGGTTTACACATAAAATTGCAGATTCGATATTATCCACCAGGTGGCAGCATTTCAGAGTCTAGGGTTTCACTGTCTGGCTTTTTCCACTCTATGATCAGCACTTCAGCACTAGCTAAGTTTTTATATTTGGAAATCTGTAATACTGAAACACATTTAGGTTTGCTTTAGTTAGTCTTTTCTAAATTATGTTACTGTTTTTCACTTATATTGCTTAAAGCCAAACTACCTGAAATACAAAAGTGATACACTGCTAATGCCACAGGTATTTAATACACAAAAGGTTAATGTAAAAATATGTAATCATCTATTCAAAATATTTGATCTTTTTGGAACACATCTAAACATTTATAATAATCTGCATTTAACCATACAAATGGATATTAAAGGCTTTTTATAATTAAAAGTATTTTCCTAGTCATGGTGTATTGCTCATGTGTTACACTCCTCACCGTTACACAAGTAATGAATGTTAGGACCTGCTGTGTGGAGTTTAGTCATTCATGTACTGAGTGTGTTCATCCTCACCTTTAGTCTGATTGAAGCGTTCCATTAATGTACCAATGTTGACTTTGAAGCTCTCCTGAGAACCCTTTGAATTCTGTGTGTTTCTGTTCCAGTAGTCTGGATCTTCAGCATCAACCTTCTTTATCCACGCTGTCTTTGGGATCGTTTTCCTGATGTTACTGTCATAATACATAAACTGCTCACCATCCACCAGACCAACAGCAGTGTACTCTGGGAAATTTATTCCTGGTGTGACTGCAGTGTAGAAGTAATGCAGAGAATGGGAACCTGTAAAAGTTTAAAGAATCACGTAAATTAGCATTTTTTGAATGCAAAGGGCTGACAAAAAACCAAAACATCAAATCATGTTAAACTGACATTTTATTTCTTTTCAAATTCTTCTTAATTCTGTTTTACCAACAGTGCTTAATCTTGCAAGTAAATGATAAACCTCCAACATGCAGGCACTTTATCTGATTTACTGACAGCTGTACCTGCCTGCTGAATAAATTAGCATTAATGAGCTACACTCCAGACAATCATTAGTTAATCATTAACGAGCTAAGGAAAACATTCATTTTACACTATAATACAATATGGGGCAAAATATACCAAGATACTGTGAATTACAGACTAAATAGCAATCACAGCTCAAAACTTGTGTCGCAAGACTGCTGACTACTGAATATTGCTGACTCTGCATACTGAGGCTTGTCTACACTAAATAGAGATAAATCCAAAAATTCCATTAAACTTACAGAAATGCAGCAAAGTAAAGATCAGTAAAGTTACTACTTTATCTGAAGTCACAGAAGGCTGCAAAGAGACTCTCAGGTTCACAACAAAGCATTTACCAGCTGCTCTGCTGTGTCAGCGCCTACCAGCAGTTTTTTATTATTGCTGTATTTAGACGTCTCATTACCATGTTCTGTTTTGTTTCTTTATTCCATTATGGAGAACAAAAACACTCTGCACTTGCACTCACATCTCTCTCCCTCCCTGCCGACGTCACATTTGTAATTAAAACACCAACACATTTCAAATAGGAACACACGTATTAAGAGTGCAACAAAACTTGCATGCTGCAATTAAGGTTTCCAAATATTCCAAATATTTAAGCTGTAATGATGGGGATCAGGACAAGCTTTACAGTATTCCATGGGAATTGGAATAAAATGTCTGTTAACATAGCAGTAATGCTGTGAGTATGGACATACATATAGTTTAATCCAAAACATTCTCAGCCTACTGCTGGGGTACAAGGGAACAGAGTAGAGACAGGGATAAAGGACAAATGTGTGGGGTGGGGATGGTGTTGGGAATATCAGGGAATGGGTGGGTTGAGGATGGTGTGAAGGTTGTCAAGAGATGGGTGGGGTATGAAGGTGTAAGGGATGTTGGGGGATGAGTGGGATGAGGACAGTGACCAGTCCTATGACCAGGACAATACAAGACACCCTGAGGCATTATGTGTATGTGAGGAGATGCATATTTACCAGATTCTGCACAGTTACTTCCTTCATCTGCACTTCTTTTACTATGATTGGCCTTAGGACAGCCTGTAAAGATTAAAGAGTATATGTGCTTGAATTGACCATAAATGGTCAGGGTTATACTTACAGGGAGTGAGGTCTAATGCTCATGAGTTAAAGAGTGGAGCAGTTACAAACTTTTGGTTCAGAGAGAATGCAGAAAAAACAACAGAATGAACAGAATGTTGTTTGGTTTCCCATTAAAGTTTAAATAGATCTACAAAGCTGTATGGAGATGAAATTCTGTTCCCACTCCACCCATCCCTGACAGTAACAAAAACAGGTCTCAAACCCAGGTCTTGCAGGTGAAAAACATCTTCTCTTGACACATCTGCTAGTAAAGGGTCACTCTGTCATACTGTTATAACATCACTACAGACCTGGAGGTAAAGGGTCACTCTGTCATACTGTCATACAGTAAAAATGTCCAAAAGTAGTATCGTGGGTACAGGAGGAAGTGTATTTCAAGAATATTGTGTAGTTATTTGATAACAGTTTGATTTGTTTGTTTGATAACATTTCAAAAAGTTTCAATTTAGTGATCCAATTAGACATTTTATGTGAGTTTCTACAGTAAAGGTTATTGAAAGTCATACCATGGGTACATGAGAAAATGTATAATCAAGAATATAGTGGAGTGATCTGATAACAGTTTTATACATCCTAAAATATGATATACAAAATAGTCCAAATAGACATTTAACAGGATTTTGCCATCCCAATACAAATTCCTATAATAAAAATACTTCAATGTCATTCTGTGAATATGTTGGAAAGTTTTTTCCAACAAGATAATGAAGTGAATTGGTAATTTGATTTGTGTTTTTATGGAATTTTAAAATAAACTATACTGAGGTGATGTAATTTGTCTACTGTCTCAGTAAAAAACATTAGGAAATCTTAATCACGTATAGCTAAGTGATCTTTATGTAGCGGATTTAAATGAAAATAAGTAGATTTTTGAATTTCCTACAAATGTATTTTGTGCATTAGGCCTTAGTAAGATGTTTATTAGTTAATCTGTTGAACACATTTCATTTAGAGTCTCAATAAATGCGCGAGAGGTATCCCCCTACGTCATTTCACAAACGGGTTACCGTAATGCACGATGCAGGCGCGCACAGAGCTTTTGTTAAGCGCGGATAGCGTATTATTCCGAACCGGGCAAGCGTAATATTTCAATGAATTGGTGATGGGTTAAAATATTTTTGATCCAATCAACGACAAAAACGCAGCAGAATACAACCATGATCATTTGTTACAATGTAAAAATATGATAATCACTGAACTTGCCTCCAGATGCCCAGTGAATGCTAACGGCGAGAATAAGTAGGGCTCTCTTTAACGTTATTTTCTGGTCCATCCTCTTAGTTAAGACATGATTTCGCCTTTAATTTAAAGTTTAACTCAAGTCACGGAGCAGACACGATGGCCCAAGAGCGAGAGTGTGGTAGTAGGAGGTGTAGCAGGAGTCCCAGTGGGTTTAAGTTCAAATACACAACACCTGTAACTGGAGAACGATAGAACAAGTTAAGCAGCTTCAGAGACAAAACCAACCAAGCAAGGCAGCAAAAACAGAGCAGGACGTCTTGTACACGGTACAGAAAGAAAGTGAAAGATATTGTTCTCGAAGTGAACTTACATTTGAACATCAGGAGTCTTTGCGGAAATTTTATTCAAATATCAGTGTCACAGTAACGCTCAGAAAATGTTGCAGTTGAACCCACGTAACACTTGTAACAGGTGCCAATTTTTTTATAACGTAATAAAAAATTAAAAGTATAAATGCACATTACATTCATAAAGAATTACAATTTTACAATATAGTGAAGTAAAATCTTGAAGAACACTGAAATAGAGAACCATGAAAGTTAAAAGTGTTACACGTGCACACAGTAATTGTTAACACTATATCCACAAGAACTGATTCTGGTCCATTTATTGTTTAATTTACATATGCTTGTCCTAACTTGTGTAATTAATCAGTAAATATAATTTTGGCTTTCACTGGTATGCAGATGAGACACAGCTATAACTGTCCCTAGCACCTGACACTTACAAGTCTATCTGCTCCTTGACAGATAACACAACCAGTGGGTTCCTGCACTCAAAGGAAGAGAGGACAGAGGTCATTATTATAGGAACTGGCACACAGAAATGTTCTGCCAGTAAAACTTGCCAAAACTATTAAGATGATTCATTATTCACTATTCTCTATTAGCACATTTAGAATAAAGGGCAAAAAGTTTTTGGATGGTGTGAATGGTTAATTAGCACCAATATATTTATTCAAAATGTTAGTTAAAAAACATCAGTATATATAAATACTACAGTAACATAAGCTCTAATAATAACTAAGGATGCTGATAAAGATTTTAAACTCAGGTCAGAGTGTAGTTATAAGCAAATATTTATATATTATGAATTTATGAATCATAGTGTCTGAGCACTCATTCAGAACAAGGTGCATAGTGTAGAATATTATGCCCAGTAAAAACTGTTGAGTCAGTTAAGAGCACTGTTCTTAACAGTAAAACCACAATACCATCTGAAAAGAAAAAAATATATAAAAACACTTCAGATAAAGTCTTGTAGACTGAATCATCAAGCAATCAACCTTGTACCTTGTGCACAGTGTCTCACAGCAAGCTTGTGACATTGTGTTTTAATTTTCATGAGTGAACATTTGGTGTCCTCTAGTGCCCTTTTGAAAACAGGTCCATAAAAGCACTGGATTGTCTTTTTCTGTTATTGTTTTAAATTGTGAGGTCATTGTATCTGTGAAAAAAAACTGAAAAAAGAAATTCAGTAAGGTTTAGGTCTGTTACATAACTGAATTCTGTATGACTGTAAACTGCATTTATTTTAGTTCTTACAGTAGACTGGTATACTCCCCATCAAAAGCCTTTTGAAATTATTATTCTAATAATAAAAAATAAATGTGTAAATATTGTTTCATTTGTGTCATTACAGTACTATCTTACTCATGGATGGGGGTTCAGGATGGTGAGATCATAGAACCAACCAGGCTGGGGACGAAGAGCATTTATTTATATTGTACACTACATTGTAGGCCCAGAGCAGTTCCACCTCCTATGACAGAGCTAACTTTCTTGACAAGCCTGTTCAGTCTGTTAGGATCCCTCACTTTCAGACCACACCCCCACCACACCACAGCATAGAACATGACACTGTATACCACTGTCTGATAGAGCATGACAATGTATACCACTGTCTGATAGAGCATGTCAATGTTATACCACTGTCTGATAGAGCATGTCAATGTATACCACTGTCTGATAGAGCATGTCAATGTTATACCACTGTCTGATAGAGCATGTCAATGTTATACCACTGTCTGATAGAGCATGACACTGTATACTGTAACGGTTCGAGTGCCGCAGGGCAAGGAGCGGGATGTACAGACTCTCTGGATGGAGACAGACATTTATTGAAAAACACAGAAGACAAAGGCACTCACATACAACGTAAATGGTTAACATGACTACACATACAACTAACATTAACGATGTAAGCATTTAACAAAGACAACATGATCATAAACATTAACACGAACATGAACATGATCAATAACTGACAATGAAGCACACTCCCACAGCAGTTTAAGCACACACAGGCATTACCAGACTAAACCATGTGCAGGTGTGTGCTAAGTACAAAGGCGTGGTTACAAACAAGACGATTAAGTCCCACTGCACACGGTGGCCCATACCACGTGACTAAAGGAGAGGGGAGCATTCTGTGACATATACCACTGTCTGATAGAGCATGACACTGTATACCACTGTCTGATAGAACATGACACTGTATACCACTGTCTGATAGAACATCACTGTATACCACTGTCTGATAGAGCATGTCAATGTTATACCACTGTCTGATAGAGCATGACACTGTATACCACTGTCTGATAGAGCATGACACTGTATACCACTGTCTGATAGAACATGTCACTGTATACCACTGTCTGATAGAGCATGTCACTGTATACCACTGTCTGATAGAACATGTAAATTTATACCACTGTCTGATAGAACATGACACTGTATACCACTGTCTGATAGAACATCACTGTATACCACTGTCTGATAGAGCATGAGACTGTATACCACTGTCTGATAGAACATGTCACTGTATACCACTGTCTGATAGAGCATAACACTGTATACCACTGTCTGATAGAACATGACACTGTATACCACTGTCTGATAGAGCATGTCACTGTATACCACTGTCTGATAGAACATGACACTGTATACCACTGTCTGGTATAGAGTATATGAGTAAATTCCATAAATCCCTCTGGATTACCATGTGACTGGGAGAATCACTTCCATAAATCCCTCTGAATTACCATGTGACAGGGTGTCACAGGCTATGGTGCTTGAATGACATAGCATACATTCCTTCAATTTGAAATATAATTTTATTTGCATTACCAGTGTAAGAATTTCAAGAAAAATGTAACAGGCGGCTTGCAGCACCAACCTTCCGCCAGCACCAACCCACATGCCGTTTAGCCTTGTTATCCTGATCACCCACAGGAGGTCACACTCCTATATAACAGCTTTGTACAGGCCACTCTGTTTGTGAAGCTTTGAGAGAAGAAAGGAGAAGATCATTCTCTTCCTATTGCAGGCAGTGTTCCCATGTGTTTCCCATCTTTTAGTTGTTTGTCTTTTGTTCTTGTCCTGATGGATTTTGTGAGAGAGAAAAAGTACTTTGTGATATTTTGTGGTGTAGAGTGGTTAGAGTTAAGGCCCAACACTCAAGCAAACCCTGGTTCTGTCTAAGTTGAATGGGCCTGATTTGTTTTTGTTTTTGCTTGGAGGAGACAGAGTTCACAACAGAAAGGAGAGTTTCACGAAAGACAGAGTTCACAACTTAGATGCAGAAAGACTGATTTGCATTCCATTATATTTTGGTTCCTGGGTGGCAAAATTCTACAACCTTGTGATAAGGTTATATGCAAGCTACAGTTAGCCTGTCATTGCGGCACTAGCGACCGGAGGGCACATCTTGAAAATATGCACTCAAATGAGGACGGCCTGATGTCTGCTAGCATTTTAATGCTAGATGGTATCTGAGGAGCGTTAGCTGAGTTAAACAATAACATAACAGAGGAAATGTGTGTCACAATTTCCCTTTTCTGGAGCTGTGTGTTCCCTAGTTCCACATTTTGTTTTATTTTCCCCAGTCCTTGATTTGTTATAGCTGTTTCTATATTCCCCTTGTTAACTGTGTGTGTACATACCCCGTGTTTTCTGTCAGCTTTGTTGATCATTGTTTGATGTCCCAGTGTTGTGTGTTAAGTGTCATGTCTGGCTATTTGACCCTGGTCTGTCCTCCTGTACATTATTATGGATTTGGCCTTAATAAATGTCACTGACCCTCACACTTGCATGCTTCTTTGCCTCATTGGGTTGATTCCACTATCATTTTTTTGTTAGTTTGTGGGGGGGGGGGTTTAAATAAAGGCTTTACAGTATAACCAGTATTCTAGTCTTATTTACCAGATGTCCCTGAGTGAACTGTTGTCATCACTCCATGTTACTCTGCCCGTTGCACCTGAACTGAAGTGGTAAAATACGGGTGGCTTGCAACGCCAGCTTTCTGCCACCAGAGAGAGGTCATGAGCTGGGAATTAATCAGTGCTTATAAGCCTGATCTCCTTCAGGTGGCCTCACCTGTATAGAACTGCTTCCCAAAGCACACGCTTTTGCTTCTTCGATTGTCAACCAAATATATTTTTGGAATTTCTTCATCTGATTGCTCTTTACAATCCACTCAAATGCCAATTGATAAAACCATGAGTGTTCCATATTTTTCATGTTTAATTCAGAAATAAATCAATTTACAGAAGAAAAATACATTTTTAAAAAATGTTTCAAAATGTCAACAGTCAGCATAACAGATGAATGACTGTATTCTGTCACATGCCATATTTCATAGAAATTGAGCAGATTTACTCACATGTAATAATAGCCTAATATAATTTCTCATAGCACATAACTTTCAAACACTACAGTGAGTTTGTGTTTTGAAAGCTGTAAGCTTGTTATCATTTGTGTACAAATGTGGTCCTTCGTATGGTAACACTGGTGTGTGAACATGTACAGTTATACTCGTAAAAAGTTTACTCAACTCGAAATACAATATACTCAGCTTGAAAAGTTGCCAAACTTTAGAACATAGTCGTACAGTCTCGCCTATCATTATGAAAACAATGTTATATTTTAGAGACCCTATTTTAAGACTCACCTAATTCAGTTTACATGTTGATTTTATAGGACTGTTGATCCAAACATGTCCACATGAATATCCTACCTCATGGATTTACAGCTCAATAAACAAATTTCAAATTTTACTTTGGCATTACATATTTGTAATTCCTAAAGAGCAATACACCTTTACCTCCTCCATGACATTCTATTTTAGTTTGTGTTGTTTACCAAAGCACAACCAACACATAAACATCCACATTACTGTTCAGTAATGAATATTATGTTACATCAACATGCTAAGCTACTGTTAGTCTGGTAGAATAATTTATAACATGGGTATGCACCTCTTCTCTATGTGTCCCTGATGTGTGGGTTTTGTGGGTAATGTAGTTCATCAGGTCATGCTGTTGCTCCTGCAACAGTGCAGTGGATGATAGTCAGAAGTGATAAAACAATACCCCCCACCCCCCGCCTTCTCCAAAGGCTTTATAACATATCTGAAGCTTGATGTTGCATTTAAATCCTAACATGGCTGGAGCTTTTAATGAAATTGCTTTTATAATATTTTAAACGTTTACATCACAGACAGTATATACAGCCTATGCTTCCTATGTACTTCTCATGAAACCAGCTTACCCATTAGATCATACTGGTTGCTTTTTTTGTTTTTTTCATTCCCTGCCAGAACCTGGACTAAAAATGCTCATGAATAATGTAGGTTTTCTGTCCACACATGAAAGATATGTATTAAGGTATATAATAACTAATGCACAATAATTAAAATTAAATAAAATGAACATTCCCATACTTACCTGTTTTGTGCGTAGGATGTCAAGGTTACCATCTGTTGTAATATGTGACAATGAAAAATTGTTTTACTATAAAAATGAAACATAAAAATGTAGTTTTCCAGGTATTTTATCATATATATTATTTCAAAAGTATATATTATTTGTAAGGGCAATATAATGACAGTTGCTTTCTACCCATAACAAAACACAGGCAGAATTAAATTTAAAATAAATTATTTATTTTTCAATAAGCAAATTCCACCTGGATTAAATTTCTTTCCAGACAAATCTTATTACTTCACTAAACTTTACTGAGAAAAAACTTTGTGTACAGTTTATGACTATCATCATACTGCACTTGTTTCAGTCACACTTTATCTCTTCATCATTGGTCAGTTTCTGCCCACCGAACCAATGTTGTCAGGATATTTTAAGTGGTGGACCACTTTCAACCCAGAACTTATATGAACACGTTGAAAAATTTCAGGAGCACTGCTGTGTCTGACATACCAGCACACCCTACCATGACTCTACCATGTCAGTGTCACTGCTGTGTCTGATACACTCATACCAGCACACCCTACCATGACTCTACCATGTCAGTGTCACTACTGTGTCTGATACACTCATACCAGCACACCCTACCATGACTCTACCATGTCAGTGTCACTACTGTGTCTGATACACTTATACCAGCACACCCTACCATGACTCTACCATGTTAGTGTCACTACTGTGTCTGATACACTCATACCAGCACACCCTACCATGAATCTACCATGTTAGTGTCACTACTGTGTCTGATACACACATACCAGCACACCCTACCATGACTCTACCATGTTAGTGTCACTGCTGTGTCTGATACACACATACCAGCACACCCTACCATGACTCTAGTGTGTTAGTGTCACTGCTGAGTTGAGAATGATTTGCCACCCAAATAATATCCACTAGCAGTGGTCAGAAACTGAACAGTTATGGGCTTAAGGGAGGCTGAGATGCTACAATAAGAAGACAGGCACAGCCGATGAAGTTGTCAGTGAGTGTATGTGCAGGGTGGTTGTTGTTCTGTGTTTACTTTTTTCTGTGTTCTGTGTTTACAAAATGCTTTCCTATTTCAGTAAATTCTGTCTCTATATAAACTGTATGTCTATTTTTTTCCCAGAACATGATAGTGATGAATGGGTCAAATATCTTTTTTAAAAAGAAATAATTTAATTTTAAGAATTCAAAATACAATAACGTGTAGGCCTTGTTATGTCTAAATTAGCTGAGCTTTATAAGGCAATACTTTACCCTTCATGTCTTTTCCGTTCTTCTGTTTGTTATAGATGATAAGAAGGGAACTGAGGAGAATCACTATCGCTGCACCAAACGCCACAGTGAGAGTGAATAAACCCACACAGTCACCTTAGAAAAAATGAGAACATTATTACATTTAAGTCAGCAAGTTTTGCCCATTAAGTTCAATTGATACACAGATATACACAGAAAACAACAAGGATATACAATGGGAAATGCACATCAATCCTACAATCTGGTGACTGAGTGTAAAACCAACTGTCTACTAATCCAAGAACAGGACAAGCATGCAAACTAGGAAAAGAGAAATGGCAAACCTTCTTTAGTTATGTTGATGCTCTCAGGTGTTTCATTTCTGTCTACAAAATGAATCAATATTTTTACAGGCTGAATAATCTAATATGGTAAAATGCAATGTTCTTCTTTGCTATTTGCATAAATATGCCTTAAATATTTAAAACCTAACGAAATGTGTGTTTCAAACATGTTTAGGTCTGCAGTGGTTTGACCAGTGTGTTATTTAAAAACAATGGCAATGTTCCTGGTTAACTCAGGTGGTTCAATAAATGCAGTACATGAGTAATGAAATATCCTCAGATTAGATTATTACCTTTGACATGTAAATATGTTGTGTTGCTAAAGGTTATTTTATCATTTAGCAGCAAACTGCAGTAATACAGTCCTCAACCAGTGATGGTGAGAGAGGCATTCTTGTCATTCACAGACATCACAGTTTGATTGTTTGGAGTGAAGAAGTAACAGTTTTTAGATTTGTGAGTTTTACATGCAACACTTTGTGGTACAGAGTTACTTGTCTGTTTGATCCAGAATATGGAACCTGAGCCATGCAGGCTGTGTTGGCACCACATAGTGACATCAACACCAGGTTCTGCTATCTGAGTGTTTTGAGAGTACAGAGACACTGGGAACAAACCTGCAACCCACAATGACAGTTTAGCACTGCTAAATAAACCCTGCAGATCAATCCCTGTTGATGAAACACTGCTGATCAAACACTGATGAAACATGATTGTCGTCAAACCATTCTTTATCGTTTGCATCTGTTAAAAAAGGTCCATACATCTATAACAAAAAGATCAATATTGGTTAACAGTAATCTTAGTAAGAAAGCTTAGTACTACAAAACATTAGACTTAAAATCTAAACTTTATATAAGACTGGCCAACTGTGTAACATTTCAGCCTAACCATCATACAGAAATCTTAGAAAATAAGAATGATTAGAAATCTCACATGTATGAAACGACCAAGCAAAGCTTATAATACAGTTCAGGGTTTTTCTTACAGTTGAATAATATCCTGAATGAACACTACTTACCTACACCACAGAGCAGCAGAGTCAGAATTGAACAGAAAGCCATTGTTGTATCTTATCAGAGCCCAGAGAAAGAGGAACTCTGTGTCAGATTAAGGTCTGCTGATCTATATGGAGGAGGTGTGGCTTTCACCACAGACTAATCTGTGATCGGTATATAAAATTAACACAATGATATATATCTGTGATGCACTTAATTCAATTCTATTTTACATAGTAGAAAAATATTAGTATAACAAAAAGCAGAAGACAGAAAAAATAGCATAAAAACTCAGTGGTATAAAATTGATGTACAATATCTATAAATTACACACTACACAGGAAAACAACCTTTTGTAATTACAATTTCACATTATAGTTATAATTAATTAATATTTTTAGAATCTCATTAGAAAGTGTACATTTACATTCTGGTAATTTTAATTTCCATTTAGGTTCTGATATTTTCTGATAACTAAAGACATCATGGGTTGTCTGAGTGATAGAAAATAAATTATATACTATATCTATAAATTACACACTACACAGGAAAACAACCTTTTGTAACTGCAATTTCTTTTAAAAGTTTTATTTAATTAAGATTTTTTTTACAATCTTGACATTAGAAAGTGTACACTCTCCTGGTAATTACATTCTGGTAATATAATTTCATTTGAAGTTCTGATTTGTTCTTTAACTAAAGACATCATGGTTTCGTATATTTTATTCCGATATACTGATACACCACACTTAATGGTAAAGCTCCATAGGCGTGGCTACTTACACTTACCCATTACCTCTCATACATAATGCCTTGGAACAACTCAGGGACGCATTATTTTACTAAACTGGATTTAAGAAGTGCCTACAATTTAATTAGGATTAAGGAGGGAGATGAGTGGAAGACAGCCTTTGTCACAACTAGGGGGCATTATGTGTACAGAGTTAGGCCGTATGGCTTTAGTGTCGCGCCTTCTGTGTTCCAGGCATTCATAAATGATGAAAATTTGTCACCACATATAAAGATGATATTCTTATTTATTCCCCAGACCTCACATCCCACATCCAACATGTAGGTTCAGTACTACAGTGTTTGATTGATAACCAGCTATTTGTTAAAGAGGAGAAATGCGAATTCCAATGTCAATCCATTTTGTTTCTAGGCTATGAGATCAGTCATAATGGTATAACAATGGACAATAGGAAGATTGAGGATATTTTCTAGTGGCCAGTACCCACTACAATAAAAAGATTACAGTTTCCTAGGTTTCACCAACTCCTATCATTGCTTCATTAGGAATATCAGTTGCATGGCAACCCTTCTTACTGCTCTTCTTAAAGGGGATACCGTAAAACTACGTTGGACTCGTGAGACTGAACAGGCCTTCAACAAACTTGAGAAAGGGTTCACTAGGGCACCTGTTCTAAAACACCTAGATCCCCTGGCCCCCTTTGTTGTAGAAGTAGATGCCTTTGAAGTTGGTGTAGGGACGGTGCTTTCTCAGAGAGCTGAAAATTCCAAGTTGCACCCTGTGGATTTTTATTCTCACAAACTCATACCGGCAGAGTGCAACTATGGCATTGGGGAGAAAGAGCTTCTAGCTATGAAACTAGTTCTGGAAGAGTGGAGACACTGGCTTGTTAACCTGGCCACACTCATCTCTGACAACTGGTCACCCAGCGGAGACCCGCACACTGCAACTGCTGTCTAACCAGTGTTGGTGGGGGTCACTGTCCAATGATGTTCTTAGATACATCTGTTCTTGCTCTATTTTCTCCCAATGTAAGACCCCCTGCAGGGAAGCTCATGCCCCTCCCAGTACCTGAATGACCCTGGACATACATAGCGATTGATTTCACCACAGTCCTGCCTGAATCTTTTGGACACACCACCATCCTCACAGAAATAGATCAGTTCTTACAGGGAATTTGCTTCATCCCATTTTCCTGTCTGCCCACTGCTTTTCAAATCACTGAATATCATAATGCCAAATCCCCTGACAGACTACAATACCCAGCAACCTGTTCATCACCCAGTCAACGACTCAACCAATTGGAGGCGTCCAATCAGATCAGTGTCACCACAATATTGAACTCACCTGTATGTCCTGATTATTGGATTATATAAGACTGTTTTTTTACTCCCAGTCTGCATTTTGGTCTGCATTTTTTGAACACTTGGGAGTGACCATAAGTCTTATATCAAGCTATCCTCCCCAGTCTAACGGCCAATGTTAGAGAATGAATCGGGAGGTGGGAAAGTTCATAAGAATTTATTGTTTCAACCATCCTATGGACTGGTCCAAATGTCTCATATGGGCAGAAATGTCGCAGAATTCACTTAGCAGTTTGATCACCAGTATGACTCCCTTTGAATGTATCCTCAGTTATCATTCTCCTGGACTCCAACTCAAATGGATGTCCCTGCTGTGGATGATTAGATGAGAAGCACCGAGAAGGTGTGGGAGGAAATGCACTGAGCGTTTTGTGCAGGTTTTACAGAAATACAAAGAGAAGGTGGACCGTCACTGAGAGACAGCCCCAGAATATCAGCCAGGAGACTGTGTGGCTATCCCCGAAAGACTTTCGACGCACAGGATGCTGTCGTAAACTCAGTCCATAGTCATATTAAAGATATTGAAGCAGATTAAGGAGGTTAGTACCAGCTCGACCTACCCTCTCATTACCACATCTCGTACACATTCCATGTTTCTCTGCTCAAACTTGTAATTGCAGCTCCCCTTGATGACGTTTCACCTGGCATCGATCCTCTTCCTTCCATCAAGTTTGATGGGACTCTTGTCTTTTCACCAGATCCTGGAGTCTAAGAGGTGCTTTATTTCCTGGGAGGGGTACAGTCCAGAGGAGCAGAGCTGGGTGCCAGCTAAGGACATCCTGGATGAGGGACTGTTTGCTGACTACCACGGGCGAATCCCGGAAAGATCTGCCCCTCATCCCAGGGATTGTCCTCACAGTGTGTCCTCTTTTGGACACCTTCCTGGTTATACAAGACTCTCTGAGAGGTTGAGTGAGTGTCCCCAACCTTTGTGCCTTGGTCGTCCCGGACTCCTTGCAGGGGAGTTACTGTCATCAAGCCACCCCAGTTCATAACTAAAACTGTTGGTGTATGCCCACGCTGAAGTAATACTCCGTGTGTGTGTGTGTAATACCAATATATGATTGAAACCTGGTAGAGTATGTTGTGCCCATATTGTCCTGGGACATCAAGTTCACAAGGGTTGTATGTGATGGGGTCGTTACACCAGAATTCTAGTGTTGTCTCAAAAGTTGTATTGTACTCACCTGTTTTCCATTATCTGCTTTTTAAACCACCAGTTATGCTACTCTATTGTCAGCTCTGTAGTCAGCATTACCAAGCTGTTTCTTGCTCTGTTGTCTCACTTGTTTACTGAACTTAGTGTTCAGTTTTCTGTCTCTGATCCCTGTTTAGCCCTTTGTACTTGTGCTATTTTGCTCACTGTCATTACTGGTGTTTTCATCCTGCTCTACATTTTGGTTTACTCTCTTCCTTGTCTTTTTGTGCTGCCTTTTGCTATTAAATTTTTACCTGAATATGGATTGTCCTTGTTTTCCAGTCTCATCTGTTACAAAATGTATACATACATATTAACATGGTATTTGTTAATATACAGTGAGTTAAATGTACTGAAGGCTTCCACAAACACAGACATGCATGCTTGTTGCTGTTCTTTAAACATGTTATATAATTATCTCCAGATTTCTTTTTATATTTTTATTTATTGTAAAATTATTTGAATGCATGTATTATTTTACATCATTGTGTGTTTGCTATGTAAATTGAAACAAATGACACAACTAATGTGGAATGTGAAAGAGTTATTCTCCCTCTAAGCTAATGTTTCCTGTCCCTTGCTCAACAGGAAGTGATAGCATACTCACTTACACCACTTATTTAAGATGTGTTGTAATCTGTTTGAAAATAAAATGAGTGAAAATGATTTGTTTTTCCCCTGGTGTTACCTTCACTGTTCAAAAAAGCCAAACAAAGATCTGAAAACTCAAATGACCTCCTTGCACACAAAGCTAATAAGCAACTTTACCTTTTGTCCATTCTACTGCTGTTACAGAGACTGATTCTTAGTAACTGAACCACATCAGAACATAATTTTGTCATTTTTCTAATGATCCAGATTGAATGTAAGAGACATATTCTCATATCTGCTTCCATATTGCAAAAAAAATAAAATATTCATACACAAAGGAAGTTGAAAAATGGAATATATGTAGTTATTTGAAAAAGAGATTTTTTATGAAGGCAACATTGTAATGCTGCTCGCCCGAGTGTAGCAGGGCCAAACACACAGAATTCCTCGTTCATGAAAGACATTTATTACCATTAAACATGGACAACACAAGTGGCACTGACATACAACTACAAGGGTGAACATTATTAAACATTTAACACTAGAGATATACACTTAAATATGAAACTGTGGAAACAAACAGACGTTACGTGCTACAGCTACTGTTTACATTTACGACTCACAAAGAGACATAGCTAGTGACAATAACCAACAAAGCGAGCACACGGACAGGAGTTTAAATAGACACACAAGACTTTAACATTAAACCTTATACTCGTGTGTGCATTCCCGGGGGGCGTGGTTACAAAAACAGACACAGTACATTTGTGGATCCCCCTGCACGCGGGGGGCCGTACCACGTGACTGTAGGGGGAGGAGCGGTCCGTCACAAACATCACTTTGTTTATTCTCCAGTGACATGAATTATACAGCACTATGAAGCCTTAACTACTTACACTTATTGGAATCAGTTGCTACAAAACTCCCTTGTTTTCTGACATCCTAATAGTCAGCCTATAAGTGTCTTTAACAAGGTGTGACCTCAAAGAATAAAAAATGATCTGGTAATGGTATGATGTGGTGTTTTAACATAATGTAATCTTAGAATCTATGTTTTATGTACACAAATATATTCTAAATGCACTGTTCTCATCTATTTGTTTATGTCTGTTTAGAAAAGCAACCTAGAAAAGGTATTTTCACTCAGTGGGTCCCACCAGTGAGACAACATGTGAAGAGTTTAACTAGCCACATGGAAATCTAACTAATATTACCTAGTCCATCTCTCTATCATTGTGATAGCCGTGGAAAAGAGAGATAGTCCAGCTAAAGTTATGTCTTCTGAAGACTGATGTCCTTAAGCAATGATGAAAAAAGAAGTGAACTGAACTTGGTACAAACAGGTTTGTGTGGTTTTACTGCAGTGAGGATGTTGGTGGACAGTCTTGTGGTTGGAAAAAATGACCAGCAATGGCATGCATGCACAGACAGATGCAAACACACTCATATGGACTCATGTAAACACACACACACGTCAATGAACTCATTCAGAAATACACACATGCAAACACACTCGTATGAACATATGTGGGCATACACACTCCAATGAACAAATACAGGCGCACACACACACACACACACACACACACACACACACACACACACTCTTATGCACACATGCAGGCATACACATGCAAACACTTACATCTTGCGTACAGAATAGGATTTCATTCATGTCATTGCATTTATGCATTTTGTTTTATTTATTTTATAATTGCCTATGGAACAAGAAGTGAAACACACCAAAACACACACACACACATACTCACACACACACAAATCAGAGACAGTAGGACAATGACAGCGCCATGATTAGTCATTTATTCCTCCATGATAATTGGTTACTGAAGTGCTTGTTTGTGTATTTAGAAGATATGACAGGCTGAACTCTAATAGAAACAATGACATCATCATCATCAAGATTTATTATCAGACATGGAGCCCACAGGATTTCCCAAGAAAGAAACACCTCCAAACACACGGCCAATAAACACCACCTTCATATCCTCTCCCTCCTGTTTTCTATATGGAGACAATAGAGAATGTACTGACCAGCTGTCTCACAGTCTGCTACGGGAACCAAACTCAGACTGCAAGTCCCTAGAGAGGATTGTGAGAACAGCTGAAAACATTATCGGGGTCTCTACCCACCATCACCACCTCCTACCACAAGCTCTGCGTCCACTTGGTGTTCTGCTTTGTTAATGATTCATCTCTCACAGTCTCTCCACCCCTTTACATTAATTAATGTTAATAATCTACCATATTGTCCCTCCACAAATCTCATACTGAACACTACTGAACATAATTTTTCAGTGACAGACATGCTGAAATGCCACACAAGCAGCCATTAAGCATAAATTATAGTACTATCTTTACGCAGGGTGCCCAGTGTGTCACTGTCCTTGTGCTTCATGTACTGTGTATGTATTGACTGTATTTCCTGCTTGTCCTACACTCTTCTCATAGTGTTGTGTAGTGAATTTAGTTTCTAGTCCTGTGTAATGTGCTGCAGTGCTGTTACGGTGCACCATGGACATAACATTCATTCAAATGTAAACAGCCTCACAGTTTGGTTACCATGGTTCCATGCAGTTATATATATTATATATAAACACTCTCAACTAATCATAGAAAATAAAATAAAATAAAATACTGAAAATACAGAGACAGTGTTTTGATAATTTGCTGACTGCAGTCTGTGTTCTGACCTTATTTTATCAGATGTTCTAGAGTGAAGGACCATCATCATTCAGCATCATACTTATCACTGACTGGAAAATAAAGTTGAAATGTGGTTTTGATGTGGCAAGGGGTCTGAAAATAGGTCAGGTACTGTGGACTGGTGAACATGTTGTACTGCTAAAGGTCGTGTGGTTAGGCTGCACAAAGCTGCACAGATACAGTCCTGAATCTGTGAGGTACGCTGCAGTTATGGCGGGGGAAGTAGTTCTGATGTTCACAGACATCACTATTCTATTATTTTAATAAAACGTAGGTGAAAACTACACTGCCTGGCCAAAAAAAAAAGGTCACACTCTAATATTTCATTAGACTGCCTTTGATTATGGCACGCATTCGCTGTGGCATCCTTTCCACAAGAAACCACTGAAGTTCCTTGAATTCAAATTGCTCCTTGGTGAGCAGATGATTACTCAGGTCATGTAGGAATCTCCAGTGAGAGTGAAGATGACACTCCCCACATCAAAAGTGGAAAACTCACACAAATGCAGCTCTGAGACACTATGAGGCCATCCATCTCCCAAAGATGGTGGATGAAACACATGCATCAATGTCTCGCCTGTCTGGTTGCAACAGCAAAACGTATGTGATGTGTACAAAGTGCAAGATCTTCCTCTGTGTTTAAAGACAGGGAATTGCTTTTTGAAATATCGTACTTCATAAACATAACTCCATAATATCAAAATACAAACACTAGACATACACTAGAAAAGAGTTACATATAGATTAGCTCAGCTGTTGGTATTTTTCTTCATAACTATTATGACAACTTGGTATTTTCTTTGGGATTGATTTACTGTGATTATGATTCAGTTTCATAGGTAGTGTGTTCAGATGTCCAATGTAGTGGACACATTTTAAAAAATAAAAATGTTTTCAGTATTCTCATTACCTTCCAAACAATTGGGGAAGTAAAAAAAAGTCAGATATGAAGAAGTCTTATTTTTTGGAAATTCAAACCTTCCCCTTTTTTTTGGTTAAATCCACTACATTTATAAAGATCACTTTCTTAGCTACTCATAAGATTTCCTAATGTGGGAAGCTGGATAAAATATAGAGCAATATTGTGCAAATAGCTAATCAGGAAAATCGGCCCACAGCCCGAGCTAGGACGCAGGGACACCCATGTGTCCGTGTTCAGCCAGCGGGAACCCCTCAGACAGCCTCTGACCTCACCGCCCCTGGCCGTTAGATATTTAGACACGATACGTAACTTTAACTAATCAGCCCGTCATAAATATCTTAGCCATGTTAGCGCCTGGCCTGTATAAGAAAAGCTAGCTAGCCTAGCTAAGCTATCCTAGCCAGGAAACTGAAAGTAACGTTTACTCGGAACTCTGCTGAATA
>NC_049539.1:22338052-22344434 GCF_013358815.1 Electrophorus electricus | reverse complement strand
CTCTCTCTAACAAAGTTAATAGTTCTCTCTCTCTCTCTCCCCCTCCCTCTCTCTCTCTCTCTCACACAGATAATAGTTCTGTCTCTCTCTCTCTCTCTCTCACACAGATAATAGTTCTGTCTCTCTCTCTCTCACACAGATAATAGTTCTGTCTCTCTCCCTCTTTCACACAGATAATAGTTCTGTCTCTCTCTCACAGATAATAGTTCTCTCCATCTCTCTCTTTCTCTCTCTCTCTCACGCTCTCTCTCTCTCTCACACAGATAATAGTTTTGTCGCTCTCTCTCTCCCTCTCACACAGATAATAGTTCTCTCTCTCTCTCTCACACAGATAATAGTTCTGTCTCTCTCTCTCTCTCTCTCTCTCTCTCTCACACAGATAATAGTTCTGTCTCTCTCTCTCTCTCTCACACACAGATAATAGTTCTCTCTCTCTCTCACACAGATAATAGTTCTGTCTCTCTCTCTCACACACAGATAATAGTTCTGTCTCTCTCTCTCTCTCTCCCTCTCACACAGATAATAGTTCTCTCTCTCTCTCTCTCTCACACAGATAATAGTTCTGTCTCTCTCTCTCTCTCTCCCTCTCACACAGATAATAGTTTTGTCTCTCCCTCTCACACAGATAATAGTTCTGTCTCTCTTTCTCTCTCTCCCTCTCACACAGATAATAGTTCTGTCTCTCTCTCTCTCACACACACAGATAATAGTTCTGTCTCTCTCTCTCTCACACACACAGATAATAGTTCTGTCTCTCTCTCTCTCTCTCTCTCCCTCTCACACAGATAATAGTTCTGTCTCTCTCTCTCTCACACACAGATAATAGTTCTGTCTCTCTCTCTCACACAGATAATAGTTCTGTCTCTCTCTCTCTCTCTCTCTCTCCCTCTCACACAGATAATAGTTCTGTCTCTCTCTCTCTCTCTCTCACACAGAGAATAGTTCTGTCTCTCTCTCTCTCTAGCTCTCTCTCTCTCAAATAATAGTTCTGTCTCTCTCTCTCTCTCACACACACACATAGATAATAGTTCTGTCGCTCTCCCTCTGTCACACAGATAATAGTTCTGTCTCTCTCTCTCTCTCTCACACAGATAATAGTTCTGTCTCTCTCTCTCTCTCACAGATAATAGTTCTGTCTCTCTCTCTCTCACACACACAGATAATAGTTCTGTCTCTCTCTCTCCCTCTCACACAGATAATAGTTCTGTCTCTCTCTCTCTCTCTCTCACACATAATAGTTCTGTCTCTCTCTCTCTCTCACACAGAAAATAGTTCTGTCTCTCTCTCTCTCTCTCTCACACAGATAATAGTTCTGTCTCTCTCTCTCTCTCTCTCACACAGATAATAGTTCTGTCTCCCTCTCTCTCTCTCTCACACAGATAATAGTTCTGTCTCTCTCTCTCTCACACAGAAAATAGTTCTGTCTCTCTCTCTCTCTCACACAGATAATAGTTTTGTCTCTCTCTCTCTCTCTCACACAGATAATAGTTCTGTCTCTCTCTCTCACACACAGATAATAGTTCTGTCTCTCTCTCTCTCACACAGATAATAGTTCTGTCTCACACAGATAATAGTTCTGTCTCTCTCTCTCTCACATACACACTCACACCCACACACAGAAATGGGTTTCTCTGTCTCTCTCTCTCACACTGAAATGTCTGGACTTAGACAGGTGTCATCCTATCATAGTACCACTCTGGAATGCACTGAGCTCCTGAGAGTGGCCCATTCTTTCACACATGTTAGTAGAAGCAGTGTGGATGTCTGGGTGCTTGGCTTTATACACCTGTGACCATGGAAGACATTGGAACACCTGCATACAATGATTTGGATGGTGAGCGAATACTTTTGGCAATATAGTGTATTATCTGTGTGTGTAAAAAACAGACAAGGAAACGTTTTAATACTCTAAGCTATTAGCGCTCAATCACTGTGTGTATGTATGTATGTATGTTTGTTTGTTTGTTTATTTATATCATAGATTGAAAGTTCAAAAATTCCAGTCTATCAATTAAAGGGATGAAGGTGTTTTTGGGGCCGAAAGTTATGATATACTGCAGTACAGCAGTTACCGTACCTCACCACTAGAGGGCAGTGTTACCGAACCTCACCACTAGTAGCTCACCACTGAGATACGGTAACACTGCCCTCTAGTGTTACCGAACCTCACCACTAGAGGGCAGTGTTACCGTACCTCACCACTGAGATACGGTAACACTGCCCTCTAGTGTTACCGAACCTCACCACTAGAGGGCAGTGTTACCGAACCTCACCACTAGAGGGCAGTGTTACCGAACCTCACCACTAGAGGGCAGTGTTACCGAACCTCACCACTAGAGGGCAGTGTTACCGAACCTCACCACTAGAGGGCAGTGTTACCGAACCTCACCACTAGAGGGCAGTGTTACCGAACCTCACCACTAGAGGGCAGTGTTACCGAACCTCACCACTAGAGGGCAGTGTTACCGAACCTCACCACTAGAGGGCAGTGTTAACACTAACCTGATCACATACTGTCACGATTCATCATGATTGCTTTACAGATTTCTACAGTTAACAAATATTTGTCAATTCTGCATTCACTTTTTCACAACCCATCACAGTTTGAACTACAGTGATTTATGTGGACTGAACTGTGCATCAATTTTCATTACGTTATACATTTATATGTATTCTGATATTTTTGAAATTTAATTCTGAATACACCTTTATTGTGATGGCTTACATCACTACTACAATTCACTATAAACACGCTCACAATAATAGCACACACTGTACTACAACTCATTATAACACACACACACACACACACACACACACACACACACTCACTCACAATAACAGCACACTGTACAACAGTATGACACTGTATGTATTTAAGGAATAAAAACACGTGTGTCATGTATGACACTGCATGTATTTGAGTAATACTGAAGTATAAATTGGTCTGTTTTTTAGAAGTGGGTCAGAGGAGATTGGACTAGCTGTTCCTCTCACATACATGAAAATTATTAAAGTGACTGAACCTCATATCTGTGTCTGCTGTTATGGGTGATTATTTGACATATGTGCACACCCAAATTCATCATTTTTTCCCAAATTCATCATTTTTCACTTGGATTTGTGCCTCTCAAATTTGGAGTGTGTGTTCACACCAAACACAGTGTGTTTACATACTTGAGTGTGTCCAGTCTGCAGTGGGGATCCTCCAGTCTAGCAGAGAGCAGATTCACTCCTGACTCTCCTGGGTGGTTGTACGTCAGATCCAGTTCTTTCAGGTGTGAGGGGTTTGACCTCAGAGCTGAAGCCAGAGAAGAACAACCTTCCTCTGTGACCAAACAACCAGACAGTCTGCAGAAAGGAGGGAGACAGACAGAGAGAGACAGAGAGTGAGATGCATTTCCAGACCAGCTTGCATGGGGTAGCTAGAAAGGCTGGAACTGTAGTGGAGGCTTCACCCTGTGCGTTATAATAAACTACTGACATGGTGAGGTCTCGTATGGAGGTCTGGTGTACATTTATAATAAACTACTGACATGGTGAGGTCTCGTATGGAGGTCTAATAAACATTTATAATAAACTACTGCCATGGTGAGGTCTCGTATGGAGGTCTAATGTACATTTATAATAAACTACTGACATGGTGAGGTCTCGTATGGAGGTCTAATATACATTTATAATAAACTACTGACATGGTGAGGTCTCGTATGGAGGTCTAATATACATTTATAATAAACTACTGACATGGTGAGGTCTCGTATGGAGGTCTGGTGTACATTTATAATAAACTACTGACATGGTGAGGTCTCGTATGGAGGTCTAGTGTATATCTATAATAAACTACTGACATGGTGATGTCTGGTATGGAGGTCTGGTGTTCATTTATAATAAACTACTGACATGGTGAGTATATATAATATGACAGACTACAACAGCATAAAACAGACTAATAAACATTACCTACACTTCTCTATAAATATAACCATATACATACTGTAGCCTATTCATTCACATGCAGTTATTTTCTGTAGCTTGGTACTACAGCCTGAACATGTAATAAGAGGGAATGTTTTCTATTACACTACTTGCATGGCAGGGGACTGTGTTTCTCATTGAGAGAAATGGAGTAGATTCTGGGTCAGAAATGATCCATCAGAGACCTGTCTGATATAGTTACAACAATATAAACTACAACCAGTGACGGCCGTCAATATAAACTACAACCAGAGACGGCTGTCAATAAAGCCTACTCAGAATATCTTATATATGAAGATATCTAGTCAGTGATGATGATATCTACTACTAGTTACAGGAGCAACCATGATCACCTTACTCTACCTGCTTCACCAGGTTACAGGAGTTACCATGATCACTTTACTCTACCTGCTTCACCAGGTTACAGGAGCTACCATGATCACTTTACTCTACCTGCTTCACCAGGTTACAGGAGCTACCATGATCACTTTACTCTACCTGCTTCACCAGGTTACAGGAGCTACTATGATCACCTTACTCTACCTGCTTCACCAGGTTACAGGAGCTACCATGATCACCTTACTCTACCTGCTTCACCAGGTTACAGGAGCTACCATGATCACCTTACTCTACCTGCTTCACCAGGTTACAGGAGCTACTATGATCACTTTACTCTACCTGCTTCACCAAGTTACAGGAGTTACCATGATCACCTTACTCTACCTGCTTCACCAGGTTACAGGAGCTACCATGATCACCTTACTCTACCTGCTTCACCAGGTTACAGGAGCTACCATGATCACCTTACTCTACCTGCTTCACCAGGTTACAGGAGTTACCATGATCACCTTACTCTACCTGCTTCACCAGGTTACAGGAGCTACCATGATCACCTTACTCTACCTGCTTCACCAGGTTACAGGAGCTACCATGATCACTTTACTCTTCCTGTTTTACCAGGTTACAGGAGCTACTGTGAGCCTTCTGAATGTGCTCCTGTGCAATAAACAATGTTAGAAAATCTTTTGAATTATTTGAGCATGTACTACCTTCACTGTTAATACATCCGGTGAATTTCATGTGTATGCTATAACATGGCAAATGTTTGGTATATCATGACCTTATAACATGTCTTTCAGCAAAAAATAAAGAAAAAACTGATTAAAAGGAAAAATATAAATGCTTGTTTAGAACAACAAATTCCATAGTCCTTCATTTGTCCTTCAAAGCCATTACACAGGCTGTCTAAGATTAAATTAATGTCAATCATCAGCCAGAAAGAACCTCATAAGAACCTCAATTTTTCAGGACTATGGATGCTGGGAAATATGCTAACTACTCACAACTGGCAGGCTCCAATCTCTCCTGTTATAGTTACACTTGATACTGGCAGGCTCCAGTCTCTCCTGTTATAGTTACACTTGATACTGGCAGGCTCCAGTCTCTCCTGTTATAGTTACACTTGATACTGGCAGGCTCCAGTCTCTCCTGTTATAGTTACACTTGATACTGGCAGGCTCCAGTCTCTCCTGTTATAGTTACACTTGATACCGGCAGGCTCCAGTCTCTCCTGTTATAGTTACACTTGATACTGGCAGGCTCCAGTCTCTCCTGTTATAGTTACACTTGATACTGGCAGGCTCCAGTCTCTCCTGTTATGGTTACTCTTGATACTGGCAGGCTCCAGTCTCTGCTGTTATGGTTACTCTTGATACTGGCAGGCTCCAGTCTCTCCTGTTATAGTTACACTTGATACTGGCAGGCTCCAGTCTCTCCTGTTATGGTTACTCTTGATACTGGCAGGCTCCAGTCTCTACTGTTATGGTTACTCTTGATATTGGCAGCTGCCAGTGATGGGAGCTTCATGATGCCTGCTGGGGACTGAACCCTTGCTACAGTGACGATGGCACATCCCAATGCAAATGGAATGGAGTTTTACTCATAAATGTCCTGGCAGTTTCCAGGATGGGGAGTTACAATGCAGTGTAACTGATTTATACCAGGGCTAGGATTAAAAAATTCCAGAAAGACTCCAGTTTGAAAAAAATTGAACACATTCTATAACATCTTACCATCCTTCTCCTTACCATCTTGCCATGGCAATTTCAGAAAATGCAGCAATTTTCACTAAAATCTGATGCATCACAATATTTATTAAATAACATATTAAGCATGTAGAAATAAAGACATCTTGAAAATTTCCTGCTGTACATTCACAGCTTAATGTTTGCACTGAAGAATGAATTCAGAGAAATCTTACCTGAGTATCTCTACTTTACAGTGTGAACTGTTCAGCCCAGCTGAGAGATGCTCCACTCCTGAATCCTGCAATTCATTATGACTAAGGTCCAATTCTCTCAGGGGGAGGTTTGCTGTTTGAAGAACTGATGAGATCATTTTACAGGTC
>NC_049539.1:22228052-22333052 GCF_013358815.1 Electrophorus electricus | reverse complement strand
TACACACCTGTCTACCCTTAACCAGCTCCCTATATAAACTCTACACACCTGTCTACCCTTAATCTCCTCCCTATATAAACTCTACACACCTGTCTACCCTTAACCAGCTCCCTATATAAACTCTACACACCTGTCTACCCTTAATCTCCTCCCTATATAAACTCTACACACCCGCCTACTCAGTCTTCTGAATTCCTGCTGTTAATCATGACTTTTTGCTCTGCTTTCCTCGTCTTTGATTGTTGTAGTGTTTTTGTACATCTGGTCTCTGATCTCCTGGGTCTGTGATTGTTGGACAGTGTTTTTGTATGTCTTGTACGCCACTTATATACGGTTTTGTCCAGTATATTTAATCACGTATATACTGTTTCCACCCCTGATGATTCTAATACCCCTCCCAGATGATTCTAATACCCCTCCCTCCCATCCCTGCAGTCTGCTGCTCCTGCTATCAGACTCCACCTCCTGTCTATCAAACACCTGCATCTGTGCTCTTTCACTGTGGTTTGCATATGTGGAAGAAAATCTGATTCAACCTCAGTTAACTAAGATACAGTGATTGTGGTTAAATACTCACAGAGCCCGTCTACAGTTGCTCACAGCTGGGAGGAGTCTCCAAAACCCATTTAGAGTTGTTTTGTATTTCTTCAAGCTCAGTTCATCCAGCACCTCCTCTGACATCTGCAGCTGGAAGGCCAGTGCTGAGCACTGAGCCAGGGTGAGCTTTCTGGAAGACTCTTCCTTGAGGAATTTCTGGATGTTTTCATGTAGAGAGGTGTCCTTCATTTCAATCAAGCAGTGAGTGAGATTGATGAATCTCTCAGGGCTCACATTTTGTTTCTGACTCAATCTGAGGTTTTGTATTATTTTCTTGACACTCTCCGGGCTGCTCTGAGTGGGTGTCAGTAGGCCGTGTAGGAGTTTCTGATTGGATTCCAGAGAAATGCCATGAAGGAATCGGAGGAAGAGATCCAGCTCTCCTTTTGGGCTCTTCAAGGCTTTATTCACTGCACTTTTCAGAAAAACATCCAAGGAAACTTCAGGAAAAGATTTGTTCCTTCCACACAGAAAGATTTTCAGTACCTCCATGTTCTTTTCCACATAGCAGTGAAACACATAGAGAGCAGCAAAGAACTCCTGAAAGCTCAGATGTACAAAGCAGTAGACCTTCCTCTGGTAAAGCACAGATTCCTCCCTAAAGATCTCAGTGCAGATCCCAGAGTACACGGAGGCCTCAGTGACATCAATGCCACACTCTCTCAGATCTTCTTCATAGAACATCACGTTTCCCTCCATCAGATGTTTGAAAGCCAGTTCAGCCAGTTTCAGAATCATGGACCTGTTGGATTCCAGATATTTCTTTTGATCGCTTTCTTTTTTCCCCTCATACTTCTCATTCTTCATGTTGATCTGAGTGTGCAAGAACTGTATGTACATCTCAGTCAGAGTTTTAGGGATTTCTGTATCAGTTTGTTTTAGTATTTCCTGAAGCACAGTGGCTGAGATCCAACAGAAGACTGGTATGTGACACATGATGTGGAGGCTCTTTGCTGTCTTTATGTGTGAGATGATTTTCTCAGCTTGGTCTTGGTCACTGATTCTCTTCCTGAAGTACTCCTCCTTCTGTGGGTCCGTGAATCCCTGAATTTCTGTCACACGGTTGATGTAGTGAGGAGGGATTTGATTGGCTGCTGCTGGTCGGGAGGTTATCCAGATGAGAGCAGAGGGAAGCAGCTCTCCTTTGATGAGGTTTGACGTCAACACACCCACTGATGATGTCATGCTTATTTCAGATACTTTATTACACTGGGAAAAGTTCAATTGAATTCTGCTTTCATCCAGGCCATCAAAGATGAACACAAATTTGCACACATCATATATCTTTGGGTCCAGGTCTTTTATCTCAGGGTGGAAGTCACACAGGAGTCTATGCAGACTGTACTGGTCATCTTTAACGAGGTTCAACTCACGGAATGGAAGCACAAACATGAAATCTACATCCTGATTGGCTTTTCCCTCGGCCCAGTCCAGAATAAACTTCTGCACTGAGACAGTTTTCCCAATGCCTGCAATGCCTTTAGTCAGAACAGTTTTGAGCTCTGGCACTTCTGGGCCTTTATCTTCTTTTGTTTCTGTGTGGCTGACACCTTCAGTCATTTCTCCTTCAGGACCTTGTACAGGTTTAAAGATGTCTGAGCAGTAGATTGGAGTGTCTTGTACCAGCTGTTTCCTGAGTGTTTTCTCCATCTGTAAAACCTCATGTTCTTCATTCACTCCTTCACTCTCTCCATCTATGATGTAAAGTTGTGTGTAAACCCTGTTCAGGAGGGTTTTATTCTCTTGTGATTTGGTTCCCTCAAATAAACTCTCATACTTGTTCTTCATGCAGGTTTTGTGTGTGTGTAGGACATCATCCACTGGTGTGCGAGAGTCCTGCTGTATGGACACTTCCATGTCTTTGTGTGGGTGTAGAACAGGGCGGGTTCTGAATCTCTTTCTGCACTGGGGACAGGAAAAGTCTCGTGATGGAGCAGACTGGTCCCAGTAGCTGCTGATACACTGTCTGCAGAACCTGTGTCCACAGGTGATGGAGACTGGGTCTGTCAGAACCTGCTCACACACTCCACAACTGGACACCTGGAGGAGATCACCCCTCCCCCTGCTCATAGAGACAAAGAGCAAAGGGAGGATGAGAGGAAGAGAAGAGATTCAACAATAATGAGAAAATAAAAGGTATGCATGGAAAAGGAACAATAACAAAACACAAGACAGGAAGATGAGGTAATAAAATGATATTGTAAGCAGGAAAATGTGGATGGTTTAAAATAAACTGTTCATGTAGAAAAGGCCTCTGTAGACTTCAGTAAGGGCTCAGATGGTCTCTGTGTCAGACCTCTGAAAATAGTGGTTGTGTACCTGTCCTTGGAGAAACTGTATAAAGATCATGACCTCCTGGACTGGTAGACATATTCTGGACTGTGACTCATGTGTGTGACCTGCCATTCTCTTCAATTAATTACTGAGTCTGCAGCTTTATTATAATATTATAGCTTACAGCTTTAATTATAATATTATAAATAATAATATTACTGGAATTTGGGAAAGATTAAGGAACCACAAAGAGATGGAATAATACACACACACACACACACACAAACACGCACACACACACACACAAACACTGTAGTGTAGTCAGACTGAGAGTATATATACACTAACAGTCAGTAAACTCATACAGTAATGATATAAAGAAAAAGTAAAGAAAAATGAGAATATATGATTTTATATTTATGGATGGATGAAGTAACGTATGATTTAGTATTAGAATATGATCAGAAAATAGAAATGAATGTATCTCTCTTAGGAACGTAGTCCAGGGACAGAGAAGACAGTCTGCTTTACACCATCAGGTCACAAACACGTTCTGCTCTGACCCAGACAAAATACAGACAACAGAGACATATGAATCTGAATAACCCTCTCTGCTGACACCCACTGAGATAGATGAAGATTCCTCAAGGTGAGGAGACATGTAACTCTGGGTAGGTATAAGATGACATTTAGTGGTGATATAGAGGTATTAACAGTAGGAGACATGTAACTCTGGGTAGGTATAAGATGGCATTTAGTGGTGATATAGAGGTATTAACAGTAGGAGACATGTAACTCTGGGTAGGTATAAGATGGCATTTAGTGGTGATATAGAGGTATTAACAGTATTAGACATGTAACTCTGGGTGGTATAAGATGACATTTAGTGGTGATATAGAGGTATTAACAGTAGGAGACATGTAACTCTGGGTAGGTATAAGATGGCATTTAGTGGTGATATAGAGGTATTAACAGTAGGAGACATGTAACTCTGGGTAGGTATAAGATGGCATTTAGTGGTGATATAGAGGTATTAACAGTATTAGACATGTAACTCTGGGTGGTATAAGATGACATTTAGTGGTGATATAGAGGTATTAACAGTAGGAGACATGTAACTCTGGGTAGGTATAAGATGGCATTTAGTGGTGATATAGAGGTATTAACAGTAGGAGACATGTAACTCTGGGTAGGTATAAGATGACATTTAGTGTTGATATAGAGGTATTGACAGTAGGAGACATGTAACTCTGGGTAGGTATAAGATGACATTTAGTGGTGATATAGAGGTATTAACAGTAGGAGACGTGTAACTCTGGGTAGGTATGAGATGACATTTAGTGGTGATATAGAGGTATTAACAGTAGGAGACATGTAACTCTGGGTAGGTATAAGATGGCATTTAGTGGTGATATAGAGGTATTAACAGTAGGAGACATGTAACTCTGGGTAGGTATAAGATGACATTTAGTGGTGATATAGAGGTATTAACAGTATTAGACATGTAACGCTGGGTAGGTATAAGATGACATTTAGTGGTGATATAGAGGTATTAGCAGTAGGAGACATGTAACGCTGGGTAGGTATAAGATGACATTTAGTGGTGATATAGAGGTATTAACAGTATTAGACATGTAACGCTGGGTAGGTATGAGATGACATTTAGTGGTGATATAGAGGTATTAGCAGTAGGAGACATGTAACGCTGGGTAGGTATAAGATGACATTTAGTGGTGATATAGAGGTATTAACAGTATTAGACATGTAACGCTGGGTAGGTATGAGATGACATTTAGTGGTGATATAGAGGTATTAGCAGTAGGAGACATGTAACGCTGGGTAGGTATAAGATGACATTTAGTGGTGATATAGAGGTATTAACAGTATTAGACATGTAACGCTGGGTAGGTATAAGATGACATTTAGTGGTGATATAGAGGTATTAGCAGTAGGAGACATGTAACGCTGGGTAGGTATAAGATGACATTTAGTGGTGATATAGAGGTATTAACAGTATTAGACATGTAACGCTGGGTAGGTATGAGATGACATTTAGTGGTGATATAGAGGTATTAGCAGTAGGAGACATGTAACGCTGGGTAGGTATAAGATGACATTTAGTGGTGATATAGATGTATTAACAGTATTAGACATGTAACTCTGGGTAGGTATAAGATGACATTTAGTGGTGATATAGAGGTATTAACAGTAGGAGACATGTAACTCTGGGTAGGTATAAGATGGCATTTAGTGGTGATATAGAGGTATTAACAGTATTAGACATGTAACTCTGGGTGGGTATAAGATGACATTTAGTGGTGATATAGAGGTATTAACAGTATTAGACATGTAACTCTGGGTAGGTATAAGATGACATTTAGTGGTGATATAGAGGTATTAACAGTAGGAGACATGTAACTCTGGGTAGGTATAAGATGACATTTAGTGGTGATATAGAGGTATTAACAGTATTAGACATGTAACTCTGGGTGGTATAAGATGACATTTAGTGGTGATATAGAGGTATTAACAGTAGGAGACATGTAACTCTGGGTAGGTATAAGATGGCATTTAGTGGTGATATAGAGGTATTAACAGTAGGAGACATGTAACTCTGGGTAGGTATAAGATGGCATTTAGTGGTGATATAGAGGTATTAACAGTATTAGACATGTAACTCTGGGTGGGTATAAGATGACATTTAGTGGTGATATAGAGGTATTAACAGTATTAGACATGTAACTCTGGGTAGGTATAAGATGACATTTAGTGGTGATATAGAGGTATTAACAGTAGGAGACATGTAACTCTGGGTAGGTATAAGATGACATTTAGTGGTGATATAGAGGTATTAACAGTATTAGACATGTAACGCTGGGTAGGTATGAGATGACATTTAGTGGTGATATAGAGGTATTAGCAGTAGGAGACATGTAACGCTGGGTAGGTATAAGATGACATTTAGTGGTGATATAGAGGTATTAACAGTATTAGACATGTAACGCTGGGTAGGTATAAGATGACATTTAGTGGTGATATAGATGTATTAACAGTATTAGACATGTAACTCTGGGTAGGTATAAGATGACATTTAGTGGTGATATAGAGGTATTAACAGTAGGAGACATGTGACTCTCGGTAGGTATAAGATGGCATTTAGTGGTGATATAGAGGTATTAACAGTAGGAGACATGTAACTCTGGGTAGGTATGAGATGACATTTAGTGGTGATATAGAGGTATTAACAGTAGGAGACATGTGACTCTGGGTAGGTATAAGATGGCATTTAGTGGTGATATAGAGGTATTAACAGTAGGAGACATGTAACTCTGGGTAGGTATGAGATGACATTTAGTGGTGATATAGAGGTATTAACAGTAGGAGACATGTAACTCTGGGTAGGTATAAGATGACATTTAGTGGTGCTATAGAGGCATTAACAGTAGGAGACATGTAACTCTGGGTAGGTATAAGATGGCATTTAGTGGTGATATAGAGATATTAACAGTAGGAGACATGTGACTCTGGGTAGGTATAAGATGGCATTTAGTGGTGATAGAGGTATTAACAGTAGGAGACATGTAACGCTGGGTAGGTATAAGATGACATTTAGTGGTGATATAGAGGTATTAACAGTATTAGACATGTAACTCTGGGTAGGAATAAGATGGTATTTAGTGGTGATATAGAGGTATTAACAGTAGGAGACATGTAAACTCTGGGTAGGTATAAGATGGCATTTAGTGGTGATATAGAGGTATTAACAGTAGGAGACATGTAACTCTCGGTAGGTATAAGATGACATTTAGTGGTGATATAGAGGTATTAACAGTATTAGACATGTAACGCTGGGTAGGTATAAGATGACATTTAGTGGTGATATAGAGGTATTAACAGTAGGAGACATGTAAACTCTGGGTAGGTATAAGATGGCATTTAGTGGTGATATAGAGGTATTAACAGTAGGAGACATGTAACTCTCGGTAGGTATAAGATGACATTTAGTGGTGATATAGAGGTATTAACAGTATTAGACATGTAACTCTGGGTAGGTATAAGATGACATTTAGTGGTGATATAGAGGTATTAACAGTAGGAGACATGTAACTCTGGGTAGGTATAAGATGACATTTAGTGGTGATATAGAGGTATTAACAGTAGGAGACATGTAACTCTGGGTAGGTATAAGATGACATTTAGTGGTGATATAGAGGTATTAACAGTATTAGACATGTAACTCTGGGTAGGTATAAGATGACATTTAGTGGTGATATAGAGGTATTAACAGTAGGAGACATGTAACTCTGGGTAGGTATAAGATGACATTTAGTGGTGATATAGAGGTATTAACAGTAGGAGACATGTAACTCTGGGTAGGTATAAGATGGCATTTAGTGGTGATATAGAGGTATTAACAGTATTAGACATGTAACTCTGGGTGGTATAAGATGACATTTAGTGGTGATATAGAGGTATTAACAGTAGGAGACATGTAACTCTGGGTAGGTATAAGATGGCATTTAGTGGTGATATAGAGGTATTAACAGTAGGAGACATGTAACTCTGGGTAGGTATAAGATGACATTTAGTGTTGATATAGAGGTATTGACAGTAGGAGACATGTAACTCTGGGTAGGTATAAGATGACATTTAGTGGTGATATAGAGGTATTAACAGTAGGAGACGTGTAACTCTGGGTAGGTATGAGATGACATTTAGTGGTGATATAGAGGTATTAACAGTAGGAGACATGTAACTCTGGGTAGGTATAAGATGACATTTAGTGGTGATATAGAGGTATTAACAGTAGGTGACATGTAACTCTGGGTAGGTATAAGATGACATTTAGTGGTGATATAGAGGTATTAACAGTATTAGACATGTAACGCTGGGTAGGTATAAGATGACATTTAGTGGTGATATAGAGGTATTAGCAGTAGGAGACATGTAACGCTGGGTAGGTATAAGATGACATTTAGTGGTGATATAGAGGTATTAACAGTATTAGACATGTAACGCTGGGTAGGTATGAGATGACATTTAGTGGTGATATAGAGGTATTAGCAGTAGGAGACATGTAACGCTGGGTAGGTATAAGATGACATTTAGTGGTGATATAGAGGTATTAACAGTATTAGACATGTAACGCTGGGTAGGTATGAGATGACATTTAGTGGTGATATAGAGGTATTAGCAGTAGTAGACATGTAACGCTGGGTAGGTATAAGATGACATTTAGTGGTGATATAGAGGTATTAACAGTATTAGACATGTAACGCTGGGTAGGTATGAGATGACATTTAGTGGTGATATAGAGGTATTAGCAGTAGGAGACATGTAACGCTGGGTAGGTATAAGATGACATTTAGTGGTGATATAGATGTATTAACAGTATTAGACATGTAACTCTGGGTAGGTATAAGATGACATTTAGTGGTGATATAGAGGTATTAACAGTAGGAGACATGTAACTCTGGGTAGGTATAAGATGGCATTTAGTGGTGATATAGAGGTATTAACAGTATTAGACATGTAACTCTGGGTAGGTATAAGATGACATTTAGTGGTGATATAGAGGTATTAACAGTATTAGACATGTAACTCTGGGTAGGTATAAGATGACATTTAGTGGTGATATAGAGGTATTAACAGTAGGAGACATGTAACTCTGGGTAGGTATAAGATGACATTTAGTGGTGATATAGAGGTATTAACAGTATTAGACATGTAACGCTGGGTAGGTATGAGATGACATTTAGTGGTGATATAGAGGTATTAGCAGTAGGAGACATGTAACGCTGGGTAGGTATAAGATGACATTTAGTGGTGATATAGAGGTATTAACAGTATTAGACATGTAACTCTGGGTAGGTATAAGATGACATTTAGTGGTGATATAGATGTATTAACAGTATTAGACATGTAACTCTGGGTAGGTATAAGATGACATTTAGTGGTGATATAGAGGTATTAACAGTAGGAGACATGTGACTCTCGGTAGGTATAAGATGGCATTTAGTGGTGATATAGAGGTATTAACAGTAGGAGACATGTAACTCTGGGTAGGTATGAGATGACATTTAGTGGTGATATAGAGGTATTAACAGTAGGAGACATGTGACTCTGGGTAGGTATAAGATGGCATTTAGTGGTGATATAGAGGTATTAACAGTAGGAGACATGTAACTCTGGGTAGGTATGAGATGACATTTAGTGGTGATATAGAGGTATTAACAGTAGGAGACATGTAACTCTGGGTAGGTATAAGATGACATTTAGTGGTGCTATAGAGGCATTAACAGTAGGAGACATGTAACTCTGGGTAGGTATAAGATGGCATTTAGTGGTGATATAGAGATATTAACAGTAGGAGACATGTGACTCTGGGTAGGTATAAGATGGCATTTAGTGGTGATAGAGGTATTAACAGTAGGAGACATGTAACGCTGGGTAGGTATAAGATGACATTTAGTGGTGATATAGAGGTATTAACAGTATTAGACATGTAACTCTGGGTAGGAATAAGATGGTATTTAGTGGTGATATAGAGGTATTAACAGTAGGAGACATGTAAACTCTGGGTAGGTATAAGATGGCATTTAGTGGTGATATAGAGGTATTAACAGTAGGAGACATGTAACTCTCGGTAGGTATAAGATGACATTTAGTGGTGATATAGAGGTATTAACAGTATTAGACATGTAACGCTGGGTAGGTATAAGATGACATTTAGTGGTGATATAGAGGTATTAACAGTAGGAGACATGTAAACTCTGGGTAGGTATAAGATGGCATTTAGTGGTGATATAGAGGTATTAACAGTAGGAGACATGTAACTCTCGGTAGGTATAAGATGACATTTAGTGGTGATATAGAGGTATTAACAGTATTAGACATGTAACTCTGGGTAGGTATAAGATGACATTTAGTGGTGATATAGAGGTATTAACAGTAGGAGACATGTAACTCTGGGTAGGTATAAGATGACATTTAGTGGTGATATAGAGGTATTAACAGTAGGAGACATGTAACTCTGGGTAGGTATAAGATGACATTTAGTGGTGATATAGAGGTATTAACAGTATTAGACATGTAACTCTGGGTAGGTATAAGATGACATTTAGTGGTGATATAGAGGTATTAACAGTAGGAGACATGTAACTCTGGGTAGGTATAAGATGACATTTAGTGGTGATATAGAGGTACCCCATAATGCGCCGCGCCCCCTAGCGGGCACGCGGGCGGTCCCAAACGGGCATACTCAAATAAATTACTTGATAAAATCGAATATTCTTAAAGTACAGTACATTTATCAACATAACATTTCTTAGGACTAATACAAGTACCTGCTTACCGATTTTCAGCCATCTACATGTATCCATTCGCCAGAAATTGTACGCTGAAGTCATCGTGTTTTTCAGGTAAAATTTCCACAAAATCGTGCCTGCCCTTTTAAGTTGCCTTTTAAAACATTCTTCCGGTATAAGATATGTTCAGATTTCGTCATAGAAAATTCAATTACCATCAGAACAACTGCGTGACATGTTTAAACGGTATACGGAGTGTTAGTAAAGTTGTTTAACTGCGTGCTCTCTTCTGTGCGTAAAAGGGAGGTTTGTGTTCCGGTTCGGTTCCTTCGGAAAATACCCAAACTACGCAAGCCTTTGGTTAACTGAAAAAGCACGCTACTGCAAAACGGTTCCTGAATAGAGCATTAGACACCCCCCTTTCCTACTTTATTTTCATTTTTATTGGCTGTTGCAGCGCCATTGTTTTGGAGTGACAACAATTCACACCTATGTGTGAAAAGAGAAGGGGCGGGAGGGCGACTAACATTTACTTCCAGGGGTTTCCAGGGCAAGCTGCTTGATTGGCAGCAGTTTCATCAAATAGAGGAGGCTTAGATGAAAACGTAGACCCCTCACTTGCCTTGTTTAGTCATCCCTTTAATGTTTAAAGGTATGCGCGCCGTATACTGTCAGTGCTTCAGTGTTGTTAGCAGATAGCGTAGCGCATTGGTTTGGCGCTGTTTGGCGAAACTATAAGATTGGTTTGATGATTTTGCCAATATGTTTGGACATCATGGAGAGGAAGAGGCTTATTTTAGCTGAAGTTTATGTGGAATTGTTGGAGTGCTGCTAGCATAGAATAGCTTCGATGTTTGCATATCAAATCATTGGATGTTTCCATTCACTACTGGAAAAATTTGTAATCCTGCTACAAATCGTAAGTATAAATGATAAAGTATACTATTTCTTTACAGAATTACAGCATTTACAGTATTTTCTGCAGCATTTACAGTATTAGGTAGTATAGTTGTAGTAGCTAGTACAGTATTTTCCCCTAGTGATGCTAACAATGACGCTATGAAGCTAATATTGTTGTGGAACTTATTAAAGTAACTTACTGTTATGTTTTGGCAAAAAGAAACATGCAAAGTTGATATATCGTGATTATTGACTTTGTTTGCATTGGAGAGGTTTAGGGACCCTTTGGAGAAGTGTAGGACACCTAGTGGAAAACATTGTGTAGATATTCATGTGATTTCATGGTGATTTCATGTATATGCTCAAAACTGTTCAATTTATTACACAAGACCCTGGTGAATCAAAGAATGCAGAGTATGAGTGAAAATCAATTTCCAGCATCAATAGAAACATTATACACCAAAAAAATCAAAGGCGTTTTATGTTTTTTTGACATTTTCTTCTGTATTAAATGAGCTCAAATGGAACCTAAATGATGGACAAATAAGCCTGGATGTGAATGGATGTCTTCTCCCAAGTGTCTGTTTCAATTTGAATCCTGAATGATCATTGTGCTATGTGTACAATTTCAGATACCTAGTGTTAAAGTGAACAAGTACAAATCGTTCAAAAATGTGTTTAAAACTGCTGGTGCGTTAAGGGAGACATGTAACTCTGGGTAGGTAGAAGATGACATTTAGTGGTGAATTAGAGGTATTAACAGTAGGTGTTTACAAGACTAAAGCCACCTGTACTACACACCAAACACACACCAGACACTAAGAGATCAGACAGAGAGAGACTACCTCTACTACACACCAAACACACACCCACACCAGACACTAAGAGATCAGACAGAGAGAGACTACCTCTACTACACACCAAACACACACCAGACACTAAAAGATCAGACAGCGAGAGACTACCTGTACTACACAACAAACACACACCAGACACTAAGAGATCAGTTTTCCATCTGTACATTTATGTGCTTTACTAACAGAATTGCTGTAAAGTTAATGCAGGTCTCGATGCCAATAAAATCTCATGAGGCTCCTCTGGTGTGTACAGTAGAGTGCAGGTTACACAACCCCAGCTGAGTGTTTAATAACACCTCACTGTGTTCTGTTTCTCTATTGGTCATGGAAAGGTACATGAAAAGTACATATACTTTTCAAACATAATTTTCAAAGAATGTAACATTTTTAATTTGTCCAAAATGTGATGGAACTCCTCCAGTGGAGGAGTGACAGAAATGAACCCCTCCACCCTGCCAAGTACCCCTCCACCCTGCCAAACCTACACTTATAAAATAATTCCTGAGTGTGTAATGTGTCACTCACTTTGGGTTACAGGGCACAGGTGCACTGCTCAATGCAGGAGGAGGATCTATGGACCAGTCACTCTTCCAAGACACACAGCTGGGTGCTGGAGACGCTGCTCTCTTTACCCTGATGAAGATGAGGAAAGTGTTGAGTAATTACATCCTTCACTACATCTCATTTATCCTGAATATTCCCTCTTCCTGTTTCCTCAGATTAAGTGCTGATGGAAAGCTCCTCACTTTGGGTCAGAGCTTCCTCCTCCACTGCTGGAGTTATGAGGCTCCATTGTGGAGATGTTCCTCGGACATCAAAATATGATTAGAAATTAAACACAATGCATCTGGTCCATGATGCCAAACACTGAAGCTGGCTTGGCCAGGTACATGCTAAAACAGGTTGTTATACTAAGACATTACTAGATGGCTAGTTGATTTTAATACAGGAACTTCTACCAACCTGAATGATCAGAAAATCATTATCAGTGTAGTATTGATAAAGAGACACTCATGGTGGTGTGAAAAAAATCTATAAACCACCTGGAACTTGTCCCTTATTTGGCAGTCAGAATACATTTTAATTACATGTCTGAGCTCCTAAGACCATCCATGGCATCTGCTTAGGGTCAGTACATGGGCTTTTTCTATATACTAGTTTGAAACCAACAAGTTCATTTTCATTTCTTTCTTTGTCCCCCAAACCAGAGACAGAAGCGGTGGACGAGATGGCAAAGACAGAGTGGTTAAAAACAACATCTAGACACTAAACCAATTAGAAGAGTACACGAATCATACGACCATCCACAGGACTCAGTGGAGGAGTGTACACGAATCACACGTCCATCCACAGGACTCAGTGGAGGAGTGTGCACGAATCACACGTCCATCCACAGGACTCAGTGGATGAGTGAACATAGAGCAAAGACAATGCAGGAGATAAACGGAGCATAAACATGTGTGCTGGATACTCCAGGAACTGTTTGATATACAGACGTTTCATGCTACAATTACTGGATTCTATAATTTGTCTCCTTGAAAAACCTTTTCAATAAATGTTGACAAATTTTGCTCAAGACATTGCCATTCTGCATACAGAATGTGCCAGAGGTCTTGCAGACGTGGATGTGTGCCTTCAAAAGAGAACATTTTAAAACTGTAAAAATGGAATAGACCTTACATTACTGATGGAAAAGAACCCCTCCACCCTGCCAAACCTACACTTATGAAAGAATTCCTGAGTGTGTAATGTGTCACTCACTTTGGGTTACAGGGCACAGGTGCACTGCTCAATGCAGGAGGAGGATCTATGGACCAGTCACTCTTCCAAGACACACAGCTGGGTGCTGGAGACGCTGCTCTCTTTACCCTGATGAAGATGAGGAAAGTGTTGAGTAATTACATCCTTCACTACATCTCATTTATCCTGAATATTCCCTCTTCATGTTTCCTCAGATTAAGTGCTGATGGAAAGCTCCTCACTTTGGGTCAGAGCTTCCTCCTCCACTGCTGGAGTTATGAGGCTCCATTGTGGAGATGTTCCTCGGACATCAAAATATGATTAGAAATTAAACACAATGCATCTGGTCCATGATGCCAAACACTGAAGCTGGCTTGGCCAGGTACATGCTAAAACAGGTTGTTATACTAAGACATTACTAGATGGCTAGTTGATTTTAATACAGGAACTTCTACCAACCTGAATGATCAGAAAATCATTATCAGTGTAGTATTGATAAAGAGACACTCATGGTGGTGTGAAAAAAATCTATAAACCACCTGGAACTTGTCCCTTATTTGGCAGTCAGAATACATTTTAATTACATGTCTGAGCTCCTAAGACCATCCATGGCATCTGCTTAGGGTCAGTACATGGGCTTTTTCTATATACTAGTTTGAAACCAACAAGTTCATTTTCATTTCTTTCTTTGTCCCCCAAACCAGAGACAGAAGCGGTGGACGAGATGGCAAAGACAGAGTGGTTAAAAACAACATCTAGACACTAAACCAATTAGAAGAGTACACGAATCACACGTCCATCCACAGGACTCAGTGGAGGAGTGTACACGAATCACACGTCCATCCACAGGACTCAGTGAATGAGTGAACATAGAGCAAAGACAATGCAGGAGATAAACGGAGCATAACCATGTGTGCTGGATACTCCAGGAACTGTTTGATATACAGACGTTTCACGCTACAATTACTGGATTCTGTAATTTTTCTCCTTGAAAAACCTTTTCAATAAATGTTGACAAATTTTGCTCAAGACATTGCCATTCTGCACACAGAATGTGCCAGAGGTCTTGCAGACGTGGATGTAAGCCTTCAAAAGAGAACATTTTAAAACTGTAAAAATTGAATAGACCTTACATTACTGATGGAAAAGAACCCCTCCACCCTGCCAAACCTACACTTATGAAAGAATTCCTGAGTGTGTAATGTGTCACTCACTTTGGGTTACAGGGCACAGGTGCACTGCTCAATGCAGGAGGAGGATCTATGGACCAGTCACTCTTCAGAGACACACAGCTGGGTGCTGGAGACGCTGCTCTCTTTACCCTGATGAAGATGAGGAAAGTGTTGAGTAATTATATCCTTCACTACATCTCATTTATCCTGAATATTCCCTCTTCCTGTTTCCTCAGATTAAGTGCTGATGGAAAGCTCCTCACTTTGGGTCAGAGCTTCCTCCTCCACTGCTGGAGTTATGAGGCTCCATTGTGGAGATGTTCCTCGGACATCAAAATATGATTAGAAATTAAACACAATGCATCTGGTCCATGATGCCAAACACTGAAGCTGGCTTGGCCAGGTACATGCTAAAACAGGTTGTTATACTAAGACATTACTAGATGGCTAGTTGATTTTAATACAGGAACTTCTACCAACCTGAATGATCAGAAAATCATTATCAGTGTAGTATTGATAAAGAGACACTCATGGTGGTGTGAAAAAAATCTATAAACCACCTGGAACTTGTCCCTTATTTGGCAGTCAGAATACATTTTAATTACATGTCTGAGCTCCTAAGACCATCCATGGCATCTGCTTAGGGTCAGTACATGGGCTTTTTCTATATACTAGTTTGAAACCAACAAGTTCATTTTCATTTCTTTCTTTGTCCCCCAAACCAGAGACAGAAGCGGTGGACGAGATGGCAAAGACAGAGTGGTTAAAAACAACATCTAGACACTAAACCAATTAGAAGAGTACACGAATCATACGACCATCCACAGGACTCAGTGGAGGAGTGTACACGAATCACACGTCCATCCACAGGACTCAGTGAATGAGTGAACATAGAGCAAAGACAATGCAGGAGATAAACGGAGCATAACCATGTGTGCTGGATACTCCAGGAAATGTTTGATATACAGACGTTTCACGCTACAATTACTGGATTCTGTAATTTGTCTCCTTGAAAAACCTTTTCAATAAATGTTGACAAATTTTGCTCAAGACATTGCCATTCTGCACACAGAATGTGCCAGAGGTCTTGCAGACGTGGATGTGTGCCTTCAAAAGAGAACATTTTAAAACTGTAAAAATTGAATAGACCTTACATTACTGATGGAAAAGAACCCCTCCACCCTGCCAAACCTACACTTATGAAAGAATTCCTGAGTGTGTAATGTGTCACTCACTTTGGGTTACAGGGCACAGGTGCACTGCTCAATGCAGGAGGAGGATCTATGGACCAGTCACTCTTCCAAGACACACAGCTGGGTGCTGGAGACGCTGCTCTCTTTACCCTGATGAAGATGAGGAAAGTGTTGAGTAATTATATCCTTCACTACATCTCATTTATCCTGAATATTCCCTCTTCCTGTTTCCTCAGATTAAGTGCTGATGGAAAGCTCCTCACTTTGGGTCAGAGCTTCCTCCTCCACTGCTGGAGTTATGAGGCTCCATTGTGGAGATGTTCCTCGGACATCAAAATATGATTAGAAATTAAACACAATGCATCTGGTCCATGATGCCAAACACTGAAGCTGGCTTGGCCAGGTACATGCTAAAACAGGTTGTTATACTAAGACATTACTAGATGGCTAGTTGATTTTAATACAGGAACTTCTACCAACCTGAATGATCAGAAAATCATTATCAGTGTAGTATTGATAAAGAGACACTCATGGTGGTGTGAAAAAAATCTATAAACCACCTGGAACTTGTCCCTTATTTGGCAGTCAGAATACATTTTAATTACATGTCTGAGCTCCTAAGACCATCCATGGCATCTGCTTAGGGTCAGTACATGGGCTTTTTCTATATACTAGTTTGAAACCAACAAGTTCATTTTCATTTCTTTCTTTGTCCCCCAAACCAGAGACAGAAGCGGTGGACGAGATGGCAAAGACAGAGTGGTTAAAAACAACATCTAGACACTAAACCAATTAGAAGAGTACACGAATCACACGTCCATCCACAGGACTCAGTGGAGGAGTGTACACGAATCACACGTCCATCCACAGGACTCAGTGGATGAGTGAACATAGAGCAAAGACAATGCAGGAGATAAACGGAGCATAAACATGTGTGCTGGATACTCCAGGAACTGTTTGATATACAGACGTTTCATGCTACAATTACTGGATTCTATAATTTGTCTCCTTGAAAAACCTTTTCAATAAATGTTGACAAATTTTGCTCAAGACATTGCCATTCTGCATACAGAATGTGCCAGAGGTCTTGCAGACGTGGATGTGTGCCTTCAAAAGAGAACATTTTAAAACTGTAAAAATGGAATAGACCTTACATTACTGATGGAAAAGAACCCCTCCACCCTGCCAAACCTACACTTATGAAAGAATTCCTGAGTGTGTAATGTGTCACTCACTTTGGGTTACAGGGCACAGGTGCACTGCTCAATGCAGGAGGAGGATCTATGGACCAGTCACTCTTCCAAGACACACAGCTGGGTGCTGGAGACGCTGCTCTCTTTACCCTGATGAAGATGAGGAAAGTGTTGAGTAATTACATCCTTCACTACATCTCATTTATCCTGAATATTCCCTCTTCCTGTTTCCTCTGATTAAGTGCTGATGGAAAGCTCCTCACTTTGGGTCAGAGCTTCCTCCTCCACTGCTGGAGTTATGAGGCTCCATTGTGGAGATGTTCCTCTTCACACACACACAGCTGGACTCTGGAGATGCTGCTCTCTGCTTCCTGTCAACAGTTCATACACAGAATGAATCAACAGTGAATAAATTCCTGACAAAATTGACAACATATTAAAAATGAAGTACACACTGATATTAACAAGGCAGGTGGACAACTGAAATAGTGCTGACAGCAGAACACTGAACACACTACTGGATTCAGTTACATATTCCACTAAATACATAAATAATGTTATACTGAATATATTTAAAATTCCCTTTAAACACACAAAAGCTGTGCACCATCACTTGTATGTGTTTCTATTTTAAAGAAATTAAATAGCAAATCCCCATAATAAGTAATCAACTTTCCCAGAATGCTTCCCACAGGAGATGTAATGTTTCCACACAGTGGGAACTGAAGTCTGGATGCTTTCAAATGTATTAATGCATTAATATTATACAGTTTCCATTTGGTGAGCGATTTTGTAAAGGTTTTCAGTGCTGGTTCTAAATTCCCAAAGCCCTGTGGAGACCTTCACTGTGTCTGTGATATTTGTTCTCACGGACTGCTCCGCCCCCGTAAGTCACGTGGTGCAGGGGGCCACGCCCCCGTGATGACGCGCACCTCCCCGGGTTCAGCGTTGAGTTTGTCCGTCTCTTTAACCCGCCAGTGCGCATCTCAGTGTTGGTCGTTGTTAGCGGCATGTTCGTATCCATGTTTGTGCAGCCAGTGTTGTGGTTAAGAGTGTTTTTGTTCCCTGTTAATGTAACGTGTGAGTGCCGCCCTTGTCTTAAATGTTTAATGTCAGTAAATGTTTCACAAAGTGGAGGGAGTCTGTGCGTCTCACTCGTCACAAAAGTTATACACAGTACTACATGTAGTGAAATATTGTAGGACCGTCTGTTGCCATGTGAAACAGACTACATAAAATAGATACAAAGTGGAAGAATAAGAACATATAAAAATACAGACACATAAAAAAGTTGTATGAAACATACATGTGGATGAGAACATAAAGCTCTCATATATGCGTCAAAGTTCCCTCAGGCCCTTGATTGATACTCTGAGCACTCAGATTCCGTAACAAACCGTATATATGTGCAGATTATGTTGGAGTGATACTCTGAGCACTCAGATACCGTAACAGCCAGTATATAGGTGCATATTATGTTGGAGTGATACTCTGAGCACTCAGTTACCGTAACAGACCGTATATATGTGCATATTATGTTGGCGTGTTATTCTGACGCGTAATGGCCCAAATATGTGCACACTGGCCGTCAACTGCCAAAGCACCAAATAACACTATTTAGCAACCAGCATACCCAGTATGTAACACACCCAATGACAAAGAAATTCAAGTGTAATTTCATCATATTTACACTGAATTCTCAATTTAAATTGACTTGATTCAAAGCTTTTCACTGCATACGGCACATTAATCTATCGAGAACACATGTATTTATACTAGTGATGCATACGGTGTGTTAATCTGTGCATGATGGGAAGAGGAGCAACCGCATCATTTCTGACACACACACACTCACACCAGAAACAACAAGTCCAATATATAACCAAGCTGAGTGGTTAAGGTACTTGAACCACCAACCTTGCAATTACAAGTCAAGCCCCACCACTGCCAAGGTTCCACTGTTGGGTCCCTCAGCAAGACCCTTAACCTCAAACGCCATAAATGTAATGGTCTACTCACTCACATTCCCCCACACAGACGGGTCTATATAGAACACTACACAGGGTACACATTAGTGAGATGACAGACAGAATCTATCAACGCTAGTCTGTGAAATAGATCATTGTGACATTTCATCATGGAAACTATCTGCAACATAAAGTGGTGCAGTTGCATTGAAGTAAGACACTATAGTGATGATTTATAGTTTCAGATGTGTTATGCTATGACTTTAATAATACACAGCTCTATAGCTATGTCCATCAAAAACTACAGAGTGAAATTCTGTAATGCTTATTTCTTCAGCACAAGATTTGTTTATTCTGTTTCTTGTTGCATTAACATTCTGTCACTGTTACATTAAGGTTCAGCCAAAATAGTGATACTGAACCTGACAACATGTCTGTTATATGCTCTTAATCAATGGACACAAGTAGTTCACTACATTTACAGTACACTATAGGTGGTGATATTTTTGTCCTTAATCAGTGTCCTTAATCAAATTCTCTGTTCTCACAAAAATACTCAAAGTGTAAATAAATAAATAAAAATAAATAAAATAATAAAACCTCTTTGAACTTTAAACTTTGAACTTGAACTGTCTCGCCTGGGGTCAGTCAGAGTCTAGTAGCTCTACATCTACAACACTGTCTCACCTGGGGTCAGTCAGAGTCTAGCAGCTCTACATCTATAGCACTATCTCACCTGGGGTCAGAGAGTCTAGTAGCTCTACATCTATAGCACTGTCTCACCTGGGGTCAGTCAGAGTCTAGCAGCTCTACATCTATAGCACTGTCTCACCTGGGGTCAGTCAGAGTCTAGTAGCTCTACATCTATAGCACTCTCTTACCTGGGGTCAGTCAGAGATGATCTACCACTGAATCCAGTTAGTTCGAACATGGAGTTGTTACTCTTCAGAGACACACAACTGGGAACTGGAGATTCTGCTCTCTGGCTCCCCCACCTGGTGATCACAAAAATGGTGAAAATAATTCACATCAAGTGAAAGTGAATATCAGGAGAAAAATTAAAGTACTAATGAAAATATTAAACTTGTGCAGTGAAATAAATGAACCTGGATAGAGATGGAGAACTGGGCATTAATGAGGAACAGACTGATACAAAGTTAAAGTAGAATATGTACACTGAGTGTTGCACACTGCAGATGGAGATGAGCTAGATGTGGGCAGGGCTAAAGGTGAGGAGGATGTAACTGTGACATTATTAGGACTTTTCCTAATAACATCTTAATCAACACAGACATAACAGCTCAAAATACACACACCATATACCCGAATACACAACCCCAGCTGAGTGTTTAATAACACCTCACCCTCCTGATAAATGACCATCATCACTCAGTGACCCTCCATAACACACTTACAAAAGAGTATAAATGTGTAAAATGGTGTAACAGATATGTACTCACTTTGGGTCAAAGGTTCCTCCTCCACTGCTGGAGTTATGAGGCTCCATCATGGAGTTGTTCCTCTTCACACACACAACGCTGGACACTGGAGATGCTGCTCTCTGCTCCCTGTCAACAGTTGATACACACAGAGTGAATCACACTGAATCAAGGCCTGACAAAACTCACATCATGTTTGTTATATGTCCTTAATCAGTGTACATCAGTAGTTCACTACATTTACAGTACACTATAGGTGGAGGTATCTTTGTCCTTAATCAGTATACATCAGTAGTTCACTACATTTACAGTACACTATAGGTGGTGGTATCTTTGCCCTTAATCAGTGTACATCAGTAGTTCACTACATTTAACTGGATAATCGATCAACATATTTAGCCAATGAGACAGAGTTTAACTGGATAAATATGTTATAAGGAAAAACAAAATTAAATAATATTCATCATAATTCGTCCATCACGTCTGGGCCTGTTGAACAGAAACAATCTGACATGATCTCCACAGTGGCCACTTCTGCCAACATCTTGATAATTTTTTTTCTGTAAAACAACAAAGTCTAAACTACTCTGCCTAGATATTATTCTGGTGGGTTATGCCAGGCTATCAATACATATGATCAATAAATATTTCAGATGCTTCTGTTTTCTGTTGTGTTCTGTAAGGCATTTCAAATTCTTGGTAGTTCAGTTTCATGTGCAAGACATGACATTTAGAAAGAATGTTTACTGGGATAAATAACCACATGGGTTCTGCGGGTGTACATGTACTCTGTAGGGTTGTGTGTGGGTTCACATGTACTCTGTAGGGTTGTGTGTGGGTTCACATGTACTCTGTAGGGTTGTGTGTGGGTTCACATGTACTCTGTAGTCTATGAAGTGCAGACCTATTTAATGAATTTTCTGTGTGGAACAGGTTTCATCTACGGCAGAAGGAAGTTTTGTGAATGTAGATGTAACGGCCCGAGTGCTGCAGAACGCGCCGACTCCCTCGACTTTGGCAGACGTTTATTAACATATAACGCCTACGACAACGGCACTCACACAACATGATGAACACAAATACACATCTAACTAGCACAAACTACGTGAACATTAACAACAATGACATGAACAATGACCAACAATGATGCACACACCAACACGGGTTTAAATACACAGACACACAACACAACCATGTGCAGGTGTGTGCCATCAGGCAGGGCGTAGTTACCAACAAGACACAGCACGTGGCGGGCCAGACCACGTGACCAGTGGCAAGGGGCGTGTTCCATGACAGTAGATAATTATGATTATGGATCATGAAGATCAATAAGGTCAAACGAAGGAACAATGTCTCACACATATATTTATTATCTTTATTTATATTATAAAATATTCGTTGTTCTGCTGTTTGGGGGCTTCTTCTCTTCCCAAATTACCTCCTCAGTCTTGGAAAAGATTCATTCACAGTGAACACTTGTCGCTGGCATACACAGGTGTTTTTACCATTATATAAATGTGTGGATATACAGCACATCACTCCTGTCAGTAAACCAGAGGATCTCTCTACACACATTTTCTATATATTAATGTCACTGTATCTATAACTACTGCTCACTGGATGTCTCTCACTAGCCTATCAGTCAATATGTCCTATCAATAACCTTCTATCTAGACAACACTGAATCTCTCTGTCTCTCAAATTCTCTGTTCTCAAAAAAAACCCTCAAAGTTGGTATGTGTTTTCTTGACTTCTAAGCGTTCATAGAGTTTGTGACTGAGACAGATGTGTGATCAGGGTTGTTTCAGACACTGTCAGTCAAAGCCAGGAGCAGCAGGTACTGTATAACACCTGTAGAAACACAAGCTTAGTTCACCTGTGGTCACGTGACATGGCCGTTTTGAGTCACACTTCGGATCAGCGTTTCAAAACGCTGCGCTTCAGAAACTCGAAACAAGCGTAGAAACGTCCGTGTCGACCGTCCCATCCTAACTACAGGTAACACTACAGCTAATGAACTATACAGGGAATCTGAACTGTCCACTGAGAATGTGGACAACACTACAAACTGGCTGAAACTGAACAGAAACTAACTGTAAAAAACATACATCACAGCAGCAACTTTACGTTTAGGACAGATGAGTTTTAAGTGGGACCATTTGGAAAGATCACTGACTAACTACGACTTCAAATCCAGATTTACAATAACTGACCACATATATCTGACCCCGTTACGTTATTTTAAATATAACTGCGCAATCGTGCCTGGTGTCCGCCATTTCAGATGCGTAGCGTTAACTTCCCCAGGACTTTAATCTTTACATTTAATCCACTTTTGGGTGAACCTACAATTTAAACACATAATTTGCTTACAAAACACGTTGTTTAAACTGCACCGACATCGCATTTTATCAAACAGAATGAACTTACCGCGCGTATCTCCAATCCGCCCAACTAATGGCGAGAAAAGTGGGAAAAGGGAGAAAAAGGGAGAGACTACAGGAACTCCAGCGGGAAAGTAGAGGGCGGAGCACATGTCAATCATTTTCAACTGAAGCCAATTACACAACCGATTTCTGATGTCAGTCATTTTTATTAAGCCAATCAGCAGCCAAAGTTACCTGTCCGTCATTTTTCTGCAGCCAATCATAGACATGCAGTCTATACAGCCAATGGAGTCAGTCCCTCCTACACGGACTTGTTTTGCGGCTGCGCTGAGAGTAAATCTCCACTATGTCGGTACGATGAAACACTTCGGAACTTCACATACCGCTTTGTAGATCTAACTTACAGATGATTGTAATTTAGACATATAATCAGACTTGCGATAAACCCTTGTTAGTGTGTGCAGTATCATTGGTCATCGTTAATGTAGCATATTAATGTTAAACATTAGTGTTGTTATTATACGTTTTCCCGTTTATAGTGTCTGTTTATTGTTAACCGTTTCATGTTCCTTGTTTGAAATACGTGCGAGTGCCATTGTGTATGTTTCAATTAAATGTTCGTCCTTGTTGAAGTCTGTGCGTCCTGCTCCATGCTTTATATCCTTATGAAGTGATATATTCACAGTAAAAGAGTTATATCTTTATGAAGTGACGTATTCACAGTAAAACAGTTATATCTTTATGAAGTGACGTATACACAGTAAAACAGTTATATCTTTATGAAGTGATGTATTTAAGTGATTGGGGCTTTTAGATCATTTTCTTGTGTTCTAATGAGACAAGCACCTCCCCTCCTTCATGAATTAATGTGCTAAAGCTGCTCTGACACATTTCACTTTCACCAGATTCTGACAGTTTCTTCATAATCATTTGTTTCTAAAAATCTTCCTCTTTGACTCAATATTTTTATCACTTGATTGTTTAGTCTACAGATATGTTAATTCATGTAAATAATACCAATTAAGTGAATAATTATTGTTAACAATGTTGTTTGTTATTTCTGTGTGCCTTGATTTCATGCTGTTTTAACACTGGGCTTTATTTTCTGTGTCTTTGCAGTCTTACAGGCTGTAATCTCACAACAGACAGCAGTAAAAGTCTCTGCTCTGTTCTGACATCAGCCAAGTCCTTCCTGAGAGAACTGCACCTCACAACATGTGACTTTCAGGATTCAGGAGTGGAGCAGCTCTCTGCTGCACTGAAGAGTTCACACTGTAGACTGAAGATTCTCAGGTGGACTTTCTGTTATGTCATTACTGAATTGAAAATTAAGAAAAGATTGGATAGTGAAGCGTGATGGGATAGTGATGTATGATGGGATAGTGAAGCATGATGAGATAATGAAGTTGGCTGTGCCCTGGATGAATGTCTGTATTATCTCAGTCTCAATAAAGGAGGCTCAAAATGCCATAGTGAATGAGCTAATTTACATCAAATAGTAAAGTAAGTTCACATTACACTGTATAACATTATACTGGAAAAACAGACCCATCAGGAAAAGGGTTCAGTAGTTGTACCTGGTTTTACAGGAAGGAGGCGATATAGCAGTTCCCATAAAGAGACTAGACTGGAAATGAGACACAAGAAAAGGGCTGATGCTGCAACCCCTTTGTTCTGCCCTCTGATTAAGTTATTAACCCCTAACCCCTACCCCTCTGATTGTCAGTAAAAAAGATTGACTCTGACTAACCCCTACCCCTCTGATTGTTACTAACCCCTAACCCCTACCCCTCTGATTAAATTACTAACCCCTAACCCCTACTCCTCTGATTGTTACTAACCCCTACCCCTCTGATTGTTACTAACCCCTGTCAGGAATGGCCACCCTCCTGGCGTTCCTGTTGTCATGGTTTCCCTGTCATCTGTTTTTCAGTATTCCCTGGTTCCGTTCCTTAGTTTTGTTTTCTCCACCGCTCGTCTGTTCCTTCATTCCAGTTTGTGTTCTGGTTCTCCCTGTTCCCATTTTCTCCTGAGTCTGTTCTGTGCCTGACTGTCTTGGTTATTTATGCCCTGTGTTTTGTCCTCTAGTTGGTTGGTTATTTTGATAATTCACGTTCTTCTGTCATGTCTGTTACGCTCCTGGTACTGTGGTTGTCATTGTGTTTCCGTTTACTCTGTTCGTGTGTCATTTTACCCTCAGTGTTTTACTCATTTGTCATTTACTCATAGCCAGTACAGTTGGTTAGAGTCCAATATACTAATGAACTAGAATACTGTAGAAATACAGGAAACAATGCTGATGCCTAGAATGTTTAAATGTTTATAAACACCTAAAGATGTTAAGGGTTTGGGGACAGTGTAGTGAGCTGTACAAATACTAATGGTTCTTAAGGGTTTGGGGACAGTGTAGTGAGCTGTACAAATACTAATGGTTCTTAAGGGTTTGGGGACAGTGTAGTGAGCTGTACAAATACTAATGGATCTTAAGGGTTTGGGGACAGTGTAGTGAGCTGTACAAATACTAATGGATCTTAAGGGTTTGGGGACAGTGTAGTGAGCTGTACAAATACTAATGGATCTTAAGGGTTTGGGGAAAGTGTAGTGAGCTGTACAAATACTAATGGATCTTAAGGGTTTGGGGAAAGTGTAGTGAGCTGTCATTTTACAAAGTGGTATGTGAGATACACGATGAAACTGAAGATTACAGTACTAGTCTTTTTTCAACATGTAAGTAACCTCTGAATAGCAGGAACAAGCTTAGGAGGTTCACCCTTTACAGAAACCTACTGGGTTATTCCATGTTAACCAGTGACTGAAAACTCATTTAAAAACAGTGACTAACTCATAAGAAACAAGACTGGAGAATCAGGGCAGTGGGGATTATAAAGCAAACAGGAAAACATGTTATCACATCAAAAGCCATTTTCTTAATGGTTTAAGGGTAGAGTTGACTGCAGTTCTCCTTTCTAATTATAAATTAAAATAATATAAATATAACAAATAGCGATGTTGAAAATGAACCATAAAGTACAAAACATTCTTTAGACTTTCATCTGTTACTATGGAAACAAAAATACTACCAATGATTATTACAAATTTTTAATAACATTGGGAATAATTACATCAAGAAGACAGTAGGCATGTGTTATCATGAAAAAGTTAAGAATATTTAAAAAATGTTAAAAACTTCCAGATAAAAAGGTTACTGTGTCATGGTTTGTAATTCCTAACTTTTCTTTATAGTAAAGTCTGCTACGCGCAAACACATTTTCCTCTTTCTCCCTCCTATCTGCAGACTGTCTGGTTGTTTGGTCACAGAGGAAGGTTGTTCTTCTCTGGCTTCAGCTCTGAGGTCAAACCCCTCCCACCTGAAAGAACTGGATCTGACCTACAACCACCCAGGAGAGTCAGGAGTGAAGCTGCTCTCTGCTAGACTGGAGGATCCCCACTGCAGACTGGAGACACTCAGGTATGTAGAAATCCCCTGTCCTTGATCTGATCTGACACTCAACTGTGTGTTTTCAAATACAACCTGCTCTCACACACAGTGTAGCAGGAACATTAGTGTTATTGTGGTTAGTGTGTGTGTGTGTGTGTGTGTGTGTGTGTGTTTCTGATCTACGGAAGGCCATAATCATCTGTTTCTTATGTATGTGTGACAGGACTCTCTGTATCATTACATAGACAATACAGGTAAGACATGTAGACTGAGCTTTCAATCTATGATTTAAATATTTTACACACACACACACACACACACACACACACACACACACACACACACAGTGAGAGATATAGAGCGCTAATAGCTTAGAGTATTAAAACGTTTCCTTGTTTGTTTTTGACACGCACACAGAGATACTATTTTAAAGGATTTAAGTTTTTAATGTAATATTAATTGAATTCAGAGAACACATTTTACCAGAAAGTTAAATTCCGAGCAATCTTTTGTGTGTGTGCGCCTGTGTGTGTGCGTATGTGTTTGTGTGCGCCTTAAAGTTGGGGTGGATAAAAAAAAAAAAAAAAAAAGTACATTTGTTTTTGAATTTGGTTGAATGTTTCACATCCAGTGAGAGTGCAGCTCTGTCTCTACTGTGTCTTTGTTACACTGGTGCTGGAGACGCTGCTCTCTTTACCCTGATGAAGATGAGGAAAGTGTTGAGTAATTACATCCTTCACTACATCTCATTTATCCTGAATATTCCCTCTTCCTGTTTCCTCAGATTAAGTGCTGATGGAAAGCTCCTCACTTTGGGTCAGAGCTTCCTCCTCCACTGCTGGAGTTATGAGGCTCCATTGTGGAGATGTTCCTCGGACATCAAAATATGATTAGAAATTAAACACAATGCATCTGGTCCATGATGCCAAACACTGAAGCTGGCTTGGCCAGGTACATGCTAAAACAGGTTGTTATACTAAGACATTACTAGATGGCTAGTTGATTTTAATACAGGAACTTCTACCAACCTGAATGATCAGAAAATCATTATCAGTGTAGTATTGATAAAGAGACACTCATGGTGGTGTGAGAAAAATCTATAAACCACCTGGAACTTGTCCCTTATTTGGCAGTCAGAATACATTTTAATTACATGTCTGAGCTCCTAAGACCATCCATGGCATCTGCTTAGGGTCAGTACATGGGCTTTTTCTATATACTAGTTTGAAACCAACAAGTTCATTTTCATTTCTTTCTTTGTCCCCCAAACCAGAGACAGAAGTGGTGGACGAGATGGCAAAGACAGAGTGGTTAAAAACAACATCTAGACACTAAACCAATTAGAAGAGTACACGAATCATACGACCATCCACAGGACTCAGTGGAGGAGTGTACACGAATCACACGTCCATCCACAGGACTCAGTGAATGAGTGAACATAGAGCAAAGACAATGCAGGAGATAAACGGAGCATAACCATGTGTGCTGGATACTCCAGGAACTGTTTGATATACAGACGTTTCACGCTACAATTACTGGATTCTGTAATTTTTCTCCTTGAAAAACCTTTTCAATATATTTTGACAAATTTTGCTCAAGACATTGCCATTCTGCACACAGAATGTGCCAGAGGTCTTGCAGACGTGGATGTGTGCCTTCAAAAGAGAACTTTTTAAAACTGTAAAAATTGAATAGACCTTACATTACTGATGGAAAAGAACCCCTCCACCCTGCCAAACCTACACTTATGAAAGAATTCCTGAGTGTGTAATGTGTCACTCACTCTGGGTTACAGGGCACAGGTGCACTGCTCAATGCAGGAGGAGGATCTATGGACCAGTCACTCTTCCAAGACACACAGCTGGGTGCTGGAGACGCTGCTCTCTTTACCCTGATGAAGATGAGGAAAGTGTTGAGTAATTACATCCTTCACTACATCTCATTTATCCTGAATATTCCCTCTTCCTGTTTCCTCAGATTAAGTGCTGATGGAAAGCTCCTCACTTTGGGTCAGAGCTTCCTCCTCCACTGCTGGAGTTATGAGGCTCCATTGTGGAGATGTTCCTCGGACATCAAAATATGATTAGAAATTAAACACAATGCATCTGGTCCATGATGCCAAACACTGAAGCTGGCTTGGCCAGGTACATGCTAAAACAGGTTGTTATACTAAGACATTACTAGATGGCTAGTTGATTTTAATACAGGAACTTCTACCAACCTGAATGATCAGAAAATCATTATCAGTGTAGTATTGATAAAGAGACACTCATGGTGGTGTGAGAAAAATCTATAAACCACCTGGAACTTGTCCCTTATTTGGCAGTCAGAATACATTTTAATTACATGTCTGAGCTCCTAAGACCATCCATGGCATCTGCTTAGGGTCAGTACATGGGCTTTTTCTATATACTAGTTTGAAACCAACAAGTTCATTTTCATTTCTTTCTTTGTCCCCCAAACCAGAGACAGAAGTGGTGGACGAGATGGCAAAGACAGAGTGGTTAAAAACAACATCTAGACACTAAACCAATTAGAAGAGTACACGAATCATACGACCATCCACAGGACTCAGTGGAGGAGTGTACACGAATCACACGTCCATCCACAGGACTCAGTGAATGAGTGAACATAGAGCAAAGACAATGCAGGAGATAAACGGAGCATAAACATGTGTGCTGGATACTCCAGGAACTGTTTGATATACAGACGTTTCATGCTACAATTACTGGATTCTATAATTTGTCTCCTTGAAAAACCTTTTCAATAAATGTTGACAAATTTTGCTCAAGACATTGCCATTCTGCACACAGAATGTGCCAGAGGTCTTGCAGACGTGGATGTAAGCCTTCAAAAGAGAACATTTTAAAACTGTAAAAATGGAATAGACCTTACATTACTGATGGAAAAGAATCCCTCCACCCTGCCAAACCTACAGTTATGAAAGAATTCCTGAGTGTGTAATGTGTCACTCACTTTGGGTTACAGGGCACAGGTGCACTGCTCAATGCAGGAGGAGGATCTATGGACCAGTCACTCTTCAGAGACACACAGCTGGGTGCTGGAGACGCTGCTCTCTTTACCCTGATGAAGATGAGGAAAGTGTTGAGTAATTACATCCTTCACTACATCTCATTTATCCTCAATATTCCCTCTTCCTGTTTCCTCAGATTAAGTGCTGATGGAAAGCTCCTCACTTTGGGTCAGAGCTTCCTCCTCCACTGCTGGAGTTATGAGGCTCCATTGTGGAGATGTTCCTCTTCACACACACACAGCTGGACTCTGGAGATGCTGCTCTCTGCTTCCTGTCAACAGTTCATACACAGAATGAATCAACAGTGAATAAATTCCTGACAAAATTGACAACATATTAAAAATGAAGTACACACTGATATTAACAAGGCAGGTGGACAACTGAAATAGTGCTGACAGCAGAACACTGAACACACTACTGGATTCAGTTACATATTCCACTAAATACATAAATAATGTTATACTGAATATATTTAAAATTCCATTTAAACACACAAAAGCTGTGCACCATCACTTGTATGTTTTTCTATTTTAAAGAAATTAAATAGCAAATCCCCATAATAAGTAATCAACTTTCCCAGAATGCTTCCCACAGGAGATGTAATGTTTCCACACAGTGGGAACTGAAGTCTGGATGCTTTCAAATGTATTAATGAATTAATATTATACAGTTTCCATTTGGTGAGCGATTTTGTAAAGGTTTTCAGTGCTGGTTCAAAATTCCCAAAGCCCTGTGGAGACCTTCACTGTGTCTGTGATATTTGTTCTCACGGACTGCTCCGCCCCCGTAAGTCACGTGGTGCATGGGGCCACGCCCCCGTGATGACGTGCACCTCCCCGGGTTCAGCGTTGAGTTTGTCCGTCTCTTTAACCCGCCAGTGCGCCTCTCAGTGTTGGTCGTTGTTAGCGGCATGTTCGTATCCATGTTTGTGTAGCCAGTGTTGTGGTTAAGAGTGTTTTTGTTCCCTGTTAATGTAACGTGTGAGTGCCGCCCTTGTCTTAAATGTTTAATGTCAGTAAATGTTTCACAAAGTGGAGGGAGTTTGTGCGTCTCACTCGTCACAAAAGTTATACACAGTACTACATGTAGTGAAATATTGTAGGACCGTCTGTTGCCATGTGAAACAGACTACATAAAATAGATAAAAAAGTGGAAAAATAAGAACATATAAAAATACAGACACATAAAAAAGTTGTATGAAACATACATGTGGATGAGAACATAAAGCTCTCATATATGCGTCAAAGTTCCCTCAGGCCCTTGATTGATACTCTGAGCACTCAGATTCCGTAACAAACCGTATATATGTGCAGATTATGTTGGAGTGATACTCTGAGCACTCAGATACCGTAACAGCCAGTATATAGGTGCATATTATGTTGGAGTGATACTCTGAGCACTCAGTTACTGTAACAGACCGTATATATGTGCATATTATGTTGGCGTGTTATTCTGACGCGTAATGGCCCAAATATGTGCACACTGGCCGTCAACTGCCAAAGCACCAAATAACACCATTTAGCAACCAGCATACCCAGTATGTAACACACCCAATGACAAAGAAATTCAAGTGTAATTTCATCATATTTACACTGAATTCTCAATTTAAATTGACTTGATTCAAAGCTTTTCACTGCATACGGCACATTAATCTATCGAGAACACATGTATTTATACTAGTGATGCATACGGTGTGTTAATCTGTGCATGATGGGAAGAGGAGCAACCGCATCATTTCTGACACACACACACTCACACCAGATACAACAAGTCCAATATATAACCAAGCTGAGTGGTTAAGGTACTTGAACCACCAACCTTGCAATTACAAGTCAAGCCCCACCACTGCCAAGGTTCCACTGTTGGGTCCCTCAGCAAGACCCTTAACCTCAAACGCCATAAATGTAATGGTCTACTCACTCACATTCCCCCACACAGACGGGCCTATATAGAACACTACACAGGGTACACATTAGTGAGATGACAGACAGAATCTATCAACGCTAGTCTGTGAAATAGATCATTGTGACATTTCATCATGGAAACTATCTGCAACATAAAGTGGTGCAGTTGCATTGAAGTAAGACACTATAGTGATGATTTATAGTTTCAGATGTGTTATGCTATGACTTTAATAATACACAGCTCTATAGCTATGTCCATCAAAAACTACAGAGTGAAATTCTGTAATGCTTATTTCTTCAGCACAAGATTTGTTTATTCTGTTTCTTGTTGCATTAACATTCTGTCACTGTTACATTAAGGTTCAGCCAAAATAGTGATACTGAACCTGACAACATGTCTGTTATATGCTCTTAATCAATGGACACAAGTAGTTCACTACATTTACAGTACACTATAGGTGGTGATATTTTTGTCCTTAATCAGTGTCCTTAATCAAATTCTCTGTTCTCACAAAAATACTCAAAGTGTAAATAAATAAATAAAAATAAATAAAATAATAAAACCTCTTTGAACTTTGAACTTTGAACTTGAACTGTCTCGCCTGGGGTCAGTCAGACTCTAGTAGCTCTACATCTATAGCACTGTCTCACCTGGGGTCAGTCAGAGTCTAGTAGCTCTACATCTATAGCACTATCTCACCTGGGGTCAGAGAGTCTAGTAGCTCTACATCTATAGCACTGTCTCGCCTGGGGTCAGTCAGAGTCTAGTAGCTCTACATCTATAGCACTGTCTCACCTGGGGTCAGTCAGAGTCTAGTAGCTCTACATCTATAGCACTCTCTTACCTGGGCTCAGTCAGAGATGATCTACCACTGAATCCAGGAGGATCGAACATGGAGTTGTTACTCTTCAGAGACACACAACTGGGAACTGGAGATTCTGCTCTCTGGCTCCCCCACCTGGTGATCACAAAAATGGTGAAAATAATTCACATCAAGTGAAAGTGAATATCAGGAGAAAAATTAAAGTACTAATGAAAATATTAAACTTGTGCAGTGAAATAAATGAACCTGGATAGAGATGGAGAACTGGGCATTAATGAGGAACATACTGATACAAAGTTAAAGTAGAATATGTACACTGAGTGTTGCACACTGCAGATGGAGACGAGCTAGAGGTGGGCAGGGCTAAAGGTGAGGAGGATGTAACTGTGACATTATTAGGACTTTTCCTAATAACGTCTTAATCAACACAGACATAACAGCTCAAAATACACACACCATATACCCGAATACACAACCCCAGCTGAGTGTTTAATAACACCTCACCCTCCTGATAAATGACCATCATCACTCAGTGACCCTCCATAACACACTTACAAAAGAGTATAAATGTGTAAAATGGTGTAACAGATATGTACTCACTTTGGGTCAAAGGTTCCTCCTCCACTGCTGGAGTTATGAGGCTCCATCATGGAGTTGTTCCTCTTCACACACACAACGCTGGACACTGGAGATGCTGCTCTCTGCTCCCTGTCAACAGTTGATACACACAGAGTGAATCACACTGAATCAAGGCCTGACAAAACTCACATCATGTTTGTTATATGTCCTTAATCAGTGTACATCAGTAGTTCACTACATTTACAGTACACTATAGGTGGAGGTATCTTTGTCCTTAATCAGTATACATCAGTAGTTCACTACATTTACAGTACACTATAGGTGGTGGTATCTTTGCCCTTAATCAGTGTACATCAGTAGTTCACTACATTTAACTGGATAATCGATCAACATATTTAGCCAATGAGACAGAGTTTAACTGGATAAATATGTTATAAGGAAAAACAAAATTAAATAATATTCATCATAATTCGTCCATCACGTCTGGGCCTGTTGAACAGAAACAATCTGACATGATCTCCACAGTGGCCACTTCTGCCAACATCTTGATAATTTTTTTTCTGTAAAACAACAAAGTCTAAACTACTCTGCCTAGATATTATTCTGGTGGGTTATGCCAGGCTATCAATACATATGATCAATAAATATTTCAGATGCTTCTGTTTTCTGTTGTGTTCTGTAAGGCATTTCAAATTCTTGGTAGTTCAGTTTCATGTGCAAGACATGACATTTAGAAAGAATGTTTACTGGGATAAATAACCACATGGGTTCTGCGGGTGTACATGTACTCTGTAGGGTTGTGTGTGGGTTCACATGTACTCTGTAGGGTTGTGTGTGGGTTCACATGTACTCTGTAGGGTTGTGTGTGGGTTCACATGTACTCTGTAGTCTATGAAGTGCAGATCTATTTAATGAATTTTCTGTGTGGAACAGGTTTCATCTACGGCAGAAGGAAGTTTTGTGAATGTAGATGTAACGGCCCGAGTGCTGCAGAACGCGCCGACTCCCTCGACTTTGGCAGACGTTTATTAACATATAACGCCTACGACAACGGCACTCACACAACATGATGAACACAAATACACATCTAACTAGCACAAACTACGTGAACGTTAACAACAATGACATGAACAATGACCAACAATGATGCACACACCAACACGGGTTTAAATACACAGACACACAACACAACCATGTGCAGGTGTGTGCCATCAGGCAGGGCGTAGTTACCAACAAGACACAGCACGTGGCGGGCCAGACCACGTGACCAGTGGCAAGGGGCGTGTTCCATGACAGTAGATAATTATGATTATGGATCATGAAGATCAATAAGGTCAAACGAAGGAACAATGTCTCACACATATATTTATTATCTTTATTTATATTATAAAATATTCGTTGTTCTGCTGTTTGGGGGCTTCTTCTCTTCCCAAATTACCTCCTCAGTCTTGGAAAAGATTCATTCACAGTGAACACTTGTCGCTGGCATACACAGGTGTTTTTACCATTATATAAATGTGTGGATATACAGCACATCACTCCTGTCAGTAAACCAGAGGATCTCTCTCTACATACACTTTCTATATATTAATGTCACTGTATCTATAACTACTGCTCACTGGATGTCTCTCACTAGCCTATCAGTCAATATGTCCTCTCAATAACCTTCTATCTAGACAACACTGAATCTCTCTGTCTCTCAAATTCTCTGTTCTCACAAAACCCCTCAAAGTTGGGGTGTGTTTTCTTGACTTATAAGCATTCATAGAGTGTGTGACTGAGACAGATCTGTGATCAGGGTTGTTTCAGACACTGTCAGTCAAAGCCAGGAGCAGCAGGTACTGTATAACACCTGTAGAAACACAAGCTTAGTTCACCTGTGGTCACGTGACATGGCCGTTTTGAGCCACGCTTCGGATCAGCGTTTCAAAACGCTGCGCTTCAGAAACTCGAAACAAGCGTAGAAACGTCCGTGTCGACCGTCCCATCCTAACTACAGGTAACACTACAGCTAATGAATTAGACAGGGAATCTGAACTGTCCACTGAGAATGTGGACAACACTACAAACTGGCTGAAACTGAACAGAAACTAACTGTAAAAAACATACATCACAGCAGCAACTTTACGTTTAGGACAGATGAGTTTTAAGTGGGACCATTTGGAAAGATCACTGACTAACTACGACTTCAAATCCAGATTTACAATAACTGACCACGTATATCTGACCCCGTTACGTTATTTTAAATATAACTGCGCAATCGTGCCTGGTGTCGGCCATTTCAGATGCGTAGCGTTAACTTCCCCAGGACCTTAATCTTTACATTTAATCCACTTTTGCGTGAACCTACGATTTAAACACAGAACGTACTTACAAAACACGTTGTTTAAACTGCACCGACATCGCATTTTATCAAACAGAATGAACTTACCGTGAAATATTTTAAACGCGCGTATCTCCAATCCGCCCAACTAATGGCGACAGTTCAGAAAATACTTTCGTTTTCTAGAGAAGGGAGAGACTACAGGAACTCCAGCGGGTAAGTAGAGGGCGGAGCACATGTCAATCATTTTCAACTGAAGCCAATTACACAACCGATTTCTGATGTCAGTCATTTTTATTAAGCCAATCAGCAGCCAAAGTTACCTGTCCGTCATTTTTTTCTGCAGCCAATCATAGACATACAGTCTATACAGCCAATGGAGTCACAGTCCCTCCTACACGGACTTGTTTTGCGGCTGCGCTGAGAGTAAATCTCCACTATGTCGGTACGATGAAACACTTCGGAACTTCACATACCGCTTTGTAGATCTAACTTACAGATGATTGTAATTTAGACATATAATCAGACTTGCGATAAACCCTTGTTAGTGTGTGCAGTATCATTGGTCATCGTTAATGTAGCATATTAATGTTAAACATTAGTGTTGTTATTATACGTTTTCCCGTTTATAGTGTCTGTTTATTGTTAACCGTTTCATGTTCCTTGTTTGAAATACGTGCGAGTGCCATTGTGTATGTTTCAATTAAATGTTCGTCCTTGTTGAAGTCTGTGCGTCCTGCTCCATGCTTTATATCCTTATGAAGTGATATATTCACAGTAAAAGAGTTATATCTTTATGAAGTGACGTATTCACAGTAAAACAGTTATATCTTTATGAAGTGACGTATACACAGTAAAACAGTTATATCTTTATGAAGTGATGTATTTAAGTGATTGGGGCTTTTAGATCATTTTCTTGTGTTCTAATGAGACAAGCACCTCCCCTCCTTCATGAATTAATGTGCTAAAGCTGCTCTGACACATTTCACTTTCACCAGATTCTGACAGTTTCTTCATAATCATTTGTTTCTAAAAATCTTCCTCTTTGACTCAATATTTTTATCACTTGATTGTTTAGTCTACAGATATGTTAATTCATGTAAATAATACCAATTAAGTGAATAATTATTGTTAACAATGTTGTTTGTTATTTCTGTGTGCCTTGATTTCATGCTGTTTTAACACTGGGCTTTATTTTCTGTGTCTTTGCAGTCTTACAGGCTGTAATCTCACAACAGACCGCAGTAAAAGTCTCTGCTCTGTTCTGACATCAGCCAAGTCCTTCCTGAGAGAACTGCACCTCACAACATGTGACTTTCAGGATTCAGGAGTGGAGCAGCTCTCTGCTGCACTGAAGAGTTCACACTGTAGACTGAAGATTCTCAGGTGGACTTTCTGTTATGTCATTACTGAATTGAAAATTAAGAAAAGATTGGATAGTGAAGCGTGATGGGATAGTGATGTATGATGGGATAGTGAAGCATGATGAGATAATGAAGTTGGCTGTGCCCTGGATGAATGTCTGTATTATCTCAGTCTCAATAAAGGAGGCTCAAAATGCCATAGTGAATGAGCTAATTTACATCAAATAGTAAAGTAAGTTCACATTACACTGTATAACATTATACTGGAAAAACAGACCCATCAGGAAAAGGGTTCAGTAGTTGTACCTGGTTTTACAGGAAGGAGGCGATATAGCAGTTCCCATAAAGAGACTAGACTGGAAATGAGACACAAGAAAAGGGCTGATGCTGCAACCCCTTTGTTCTGCCCTCTGATTAAGTTATTAACCCCTAACCCCTACCCCTCTGATTGTCAGTAAAAAAGATTGACTCTGACTAACCCCTACCCCTCTGATTGTTACTAACCCCTACCCCTCTGATTAAATTACTAACCCCTAACCCCTACTCCTCTGATTGTTACTAACCCCTACCCCTCTGATTGTTACTAACCCCTGTCAGGAATGGCCACCCTCCTGGCGTTCCTGTTGTCATGGTTTCCCTGTCATCTGTTTTTCAGTATTCCCTGGTTCCGTTCCTTAGTTTTGTTTTCTCCACCGCTCGTCTGTTCCTTCATTCCAGTTTGTGTTCTGGTTCTCCCTGTTCCCATTTTCTCCTGAGTCTGTTCTGTGCCTGACTGTCTTGGTTATTTATGCCCTGTGTTTTGTCCTCTAGTTGGTTGGTTATTTTGATAATTCACGTTCTTCTGTCATGTCTGTTACGCTCCTGGTACTGTGGTTGTCATTGTGTTTCCGTTTACTCTGTTCGTGTGTCATTTTACCCTCAGTGTTTTACTCATTTGTCATTTACTCATAGCCAGTACAGTTGGTTAGAGTCCAATATACTAATGAACTAGAATACTGTAGAAATACAGGAAACAATGCTGATGCCTAGAATGTTTAAATGTTTATAAACACCTAAAGATGTTAAGGGTTTGGGGACAGTGTAGTGAGCTGTACAAATACTAATGGTTCTTAAGGGTTTGGGGACAGTGTAGTGAGCTGTACAAATACTAATGGTTCTTAAGGGTTTGGGGACAGTGTAGTGAGCTGTACAAATACTAATGGATCTTAAGGGTTTGGGGACAGTGTAGTGAGCTGTACAAATACTAATGGATCTTAAGGGTTTGGGGACAGTGTAGTGAGCTGTACAAATACTAATGGATCTTAAGGGTTTGGGGAAAGTGTAGTGAGCTGTACAAATACTAATGGATCTTAAGGGTTTGGGGAAAGTGTAGTGAGCTGTCATTTTACAAAGTGGTATGTGAGATACACGATGAAACTGAAGATTACAGTACTAGTCTTTTTTCAACATGTAAGTAACCTCTGAATAGCAGGAACAAGCTTAGGAGGTTCACCCTTTACAGAAACCTACTGGGTTATTCCATGTTAACCAGTGACTGAAAACTCATTTAAAAACAGTGACTAACTCATAAGAAACAAGACTGGAGAATCAGGGCAGTGGGGATTATAAAGCAAACAGGAAAACATGTTATCACATCAAAAGCCATTTTCTTAATGGTTTAAGGGTAGAGTTGACTGCAGTTCTCCTTTCTAATTATAAATTAAAATAATATAAATATAACAAATAGCGATGTTGAAAATGAACCATAAAGTACAAAACATTCTTTAGACTTTCATCTGTTACTATGGAAACAAAAATACTACCAATGATTATTACAAATTTTTAATAACATTGGGAATAATTACATCAAGAAGACAGTAGGCATGTGTTATCATAAAAAAGTTAAGAATATTTAAAAAATGTTAAAAACTTCCAGATAAAAAGGTTACTGTGTCATGGTTTGTAATTCCTAACTTTTCTTTATAGTAAAGTCTGCTACGCGCAAACACATTTTCCTCTTTCTCCCTCCTATCTGCAGATTGTCTGGTTGTTTGGTCACAGAGGAAGGTTGTTCTTCTCTGGCTTCAGCTCTGAGGTCAAACCCCTCCCACCTGAAAGAACTGGATCTGACCTACAACCACCCAGGAGAGTCAGGAGTGAAGCTGCTCTCTGCTAGACTGGAGGATCCCCACTGCAGACTGGAGACACTCAGGTATGTAGAAATCCCCTGTCCTTGATCTGATCTGACACTCAACTGTGTGTTTTCAAATACAACCTGCTCTCACACACAGTGTAGCAGGAACATTAGTGTTATTGTGGTTAGTGTGTGTGTGTGTGTGTGTGTGTGTGTGTGTGTGTGTGTGTTTCTGATCTACGGAAGGCCATAATCATCTGTTTCTTATGTATGTGTGACAGGACTCTCTGTATCATTACATAGACAATACAGGTAAGACATGTAGACTGAGCTTTCAATCTATGATTTAAATATTTTACACACACACACACACACACACACACACACACACACACACACACACACACACAGTGAGAGATATAGAGCGCTAATAGCTTAGAGTATTAAAACGTTTCCTTGTTTGTTTTTGACACGCACACAGAGATACTATTTTAAAGGATTTAAGTTTTTAATGTAATATTAATTGAATTCAGAGAACACATTTTACCAGAAAGTTAAATTCCGAGCAATCTTTTGTGTGTGTGCGCCTGTGTGTGTGCGTATGTGTTTGTGTGCGCCTTAAAGTTGGGGTGGATAAAAAAAAAAAAAAAAAAGTACATTTGTTTTTGAATTTGGTTGAATGTTTCACATCCAGTGAGAGTGCAGCTCTGTCTCTACTGTGTCTTTGTTACACTGATGTCCTATATCTGCTGGTCTGGATGTCCAGAGTTCACTGAGTCTAAACTTTGTCGCTGTGGTTTTGTGTTTAACGTCAGTCTCTGTGTGCAGGTCGTCTGCTACAGTGTACTGAAGTTTTAGGATCAGATAACACTGACAAACTTTTTGTGCTTGTGTGTGTTCCAGTGGGTGATGTAGGTTTATTTTCTGTAGTGTTATAATTTGGTTTGGTCTGATTGTTTGTTTGTATTTCAAACTGGTGCTGATGTGTTAGTGTGTTAATGAACTCAGTGTCACGACCAGCTGTGTGAGGGGAGCGGCTGTGTGAGGGGACTCTTTTCTCTGCTGTGTGAGGGGACTCTTTTCTCTGCTCAGCTCTTGGCACTGCAGGGCTTTGTAGTGGTGTGAGTGGAGGTCTCTGTTTATAAGTGTAGCCAGTATTTAATCATCCTTTTCTGAATTTTGAGTAATAGTGGAAATTGGCCAAATTCAGATCTATATGCATTATTTGTTGTTTTCCTGTGACCTTTCAGGATATTTTTACAGAATTGAGTGCATAATTTCAGCTGGGTGTTTGTTCCATTGTGAGTGGTCCCCGCACTTCACAACCACACAGCAGAATTGGTTCTGTGATGGACTAGAATATTTTGAGCCAAATTTGAATTGGTATTTGAATGTGAATGTGACGTTTGATTGCACAGATGTCCTGCGTGTTTTCACTCTCAGTTCACTGACTGCTGGACTGAACTAATTGTTGGAACTAATTTTCAATCATAAGTAAATGTACTAGCTACAGGTTTCTAGTGTTTGTGTGCATGCAGTAGGTCCAGGGTCCAGGTCTGTCAGTACTGATCCAGCGGGTCCAGGGTCCAGGGCTGTCAGTACTGATTCAGGAGGTCCAGGGTCCAGGTCTGTCAGTACTGATTCAGTAGGTCCAGGGCTGTCAGCCCTGCTCCAGCAGGTCCAGGTTCTGTTGTATCTCTTGCTCTGTGGGTAACAGTAGAACCAGGTCATCTGTGTAGAGCAGAAACGTTCTTTCTGAGTCGTGTAGAGTGAGACCAGGTGCTGCAGAGCGTTCTAAAAATGATGGCTTATTCATTGATGTAAATGTTGAATGATGTTGGGCTTAAGCAGCAGCCTTGTCTCACTCCACACTCCTGAGAAAAGATCACGGTCCTTTTGATGTCAGTCTTTCTACCGCACCTGTTTGTGTGCATGGATTTAATGTCATATGCTTTACCCCCTACACCACTTTCCAGTAATACATATCTATATATACTTACACAGGTCACATTCATACAGGACCATTTAGAACATCCAATGAACCTAACCTCCATGTTTATGGACTGTGAGAGGAAAGCAATGAGCCAGGAGGAAACCCACACAGACAGAACATGGAAACTCCACCCAGACAGGGACTTAAACCCAAGACCCTAGTGCAGAGAGTCAGACATGCTAACCACCAAGCCACCGTGCTTTACAGTGAATACACTGTGAGAGAAAGGGTCTAAATCTGTTATCATACAATCCACTGTGCTATTACCAAGAGGTGAGCAAAAGGTGCATCTCCCCAGAGTCCCCTCGTAGCCCACCACTGACAATGTACTGACCCAGACTATGACAGATCTGCAGGAAGTCTCTTCCATTCCTGTTCACCTGTGTGTCAGAATTATATCAGGAGAGATTAGTTATATTTCTTGGGTAATGGTGTCCAAATATGTGAGTGTTACCTTGTTCTGTGTTGGAGTCAGACAGAGATCCAGTACGTGTGTTCAGATCTCCACAGATCAGCACACTTCCCTGGGCCTGGAAGCCACTGCTCTGATCACGGAGACTGGGACAGATGTCTTCATTATCATAAGGGCATCACTGGGAGGACTGGAGATTGTGCAAAGGAATATTTCTTTTGGAGTGTTTAGAATCTCTTTGTTGATTTTAAGCCAAATATGGGATTTTTCTATTTCAGAAGAATTATGAATTTCGACAGTTGTGATTTCTACCAGATAATGATTCCACCTGAACCTCCCTCTATTAATGTCAGGGGGCTTAACAGCAGGGAGGATGATTTCCTGGTAGTTTACAGGACAGTGAGTCACCCAATCAGATTTACACCAGGTTTCCTGGAGAATTATAATGTACTTATCTTCTGTGTTATTTGTGAATTCAGTGTTTATACTTTTGTACCCAAACAGGGACAACTTTATGCCTCGAATGTAAGAGAGAGAGACAGAGAAGAGTTTCATTATTTAAATGAAGTATGAAAAGAAAAATACAAATACAAATATATTCAAAGTGAGAGAAACCTGTAAAAGTGAAGGATTATGTTGATATATGTACAGACATTCATGTATATAAACATACGTTTTAAGATGGTTTAATGACTAACCTGTAAACAGTGATATTTATTTGTCTATTTATTTATTAATTCATTTATCTATTCATTTATTTCTTGATTAATGAATTGTGACCTTAGCTCAGCAGTCTGTTGTATATGAGGTTGAGCATCTGTTTGATTTCTCCATCTCTGTAGTGTGTGTGGAGGGTGGAGTTGTACTTACAGGTGTAGGTCTGCTGTTTGGGCTGCCTGTTGGGGTGGGTGTTAATGGCAGGTGTACTTTACTGGGAGATCTCTGTTTATCTTGTGGATTGTAGCTGGATGGAAGTCTCTTCTGGGCAGGATGGTAGAGATGGTGATTTTGGAGGAGGGGAAGGTCTCTGTGGTGGTCTGTGCTACTCTTCTTACACACTCTGCTACTCTCTCTTGCTTTGCCCTCATTGGTGCCAGTGTGGATAATGAGGCGGCTTGTATTACCTGAGTTGGCATATGTGAGAAGCTGGAGGGCATCGCTGGTTCAGGGACACCAAACATCGGCAACTTTGGATCCTGGGAAAAGCTGCTCCTCATTTAAGAATTTTCTATTAGAATCAAATAACATCATTATGTCTGCATCTGTAGGAATATTTGTATGAGGTGATTTATCTGGCTCGGAGTGTGCAGGGTGTAGCTCAGGCTGGGCTTTTGCTGGGCTGGGCAGGTCTCAGGTTTAGGCTGGGCTGGGCTGGGTTTAGGATTGGTGGGACTCTGGATGGACCGGATGGGGCTCAGTGTGGGTGGTCTGTAGTTTAGGGGTGATGGAGTGTTTCTCTGCAGAATCAGATGTCTGCTGGTTGGCTTTTAGTCTCTGTAGTTCCTCTCTCAGGGTGATCATGGTACTGTCCATGAGCTGTAGCTCCTCTCTGACTGCACTGAGCACCTCCTGAGAGCACCTCCTCTGTCCTTCTGGAGCTCCTGCACTTCTCTCAGTTCCAGCTGTGAGGATTTAACTGGTCCAGCTGATCTTTGAGATGCTGGGAGGGTTTGTTGGATGGTGGGTTGGACAGAAGATGTTTGAGTTCTATTGTTTCAACTTCCTGGAGAGAAACTCTCTTAGCTGGGATACCATGCTCTGCAGCTGCTCTGTCCTGTGTTGTACTGGTCTGTCCTGTGTTCTGAGAGAACAGAGAGAGACTGGTGATGGTGGTTTGGTTCACTGTGTTCTGTATATAACAGACTGGTGATGGTGGTTTGGTTAACTGTGTTCTGTATATAACAGACTGGTGACGGTGGTTTGGTTCACTGTGTTCTGTATATAACAGACTGGTGATGGTGGTTTGGTTCACTGTGTTCTGTATATAACAGACTGGTGACGGTGGTTTGGTTCACTGTGTTCTGTATATAACAGGAGACTGGTGATGGTGGTTTGGTTCACTGTGTTCTGTATATAACAGGAGACTGGTGATGGTGGTTTGGTTCACTGTGTTCTGTATATAACAGGAGACTGGTGACGGTGGTTTGGTTCACTGTGTTCTGTATATAACAGACTGGTGATGGTGATTTGGTTCACTGTGTTCTGTATATAACAGACTGGTGATGGTGGTTTGGTTAACTGTGTTCTGTATATAACAGACTGGTGACGGTGGTTTGGTTCACTGTGTTCTGTATATAACAGGAGACTGGTGACGGTGGTTTGGTTCACTGTGTTCTGTATATAACAGGAGACTGGTGACGGTGGTTTGGTTCACTGTGTTCTGTATATAACAGGAGACTGGTGACGGTGGTTTGGTTCACTGTGTTCTGTATATTACAGGAGACTGGTGACGGTGGTTTGGTTCACTGTGTTCTGTATATAACAGGAGACTGGTGATGGTGGTTTGGTTGACTGTGTTCTGTATACAACAGGAGACTGGTGACGGTGGTTTGGTTCACTGTGTTCTGTATATAACAGGAGACTGGTGACGGTGGTTTGGTTCACTGTGTTCTGTATATAACAGGAGACTGGTGATGGTGGTTTGGTTCACTGTGTTCTGTATATAACAGGAGACTGGTGATGGTGGTTTGGTTCACTGTGTTCTGTATACAACAGGAGACTGGTGACGGTGGTTTGGTTCACTGTGTTCTGTATATAATAGACTGGTGACAGTGGTTTGGTTCACTGTGTTCTGTATAGAACAGGAGACTGGTGACGGTGGTTTGGTTCACTGTGTTCTGTATATAACAGACTGGTGAAAGTGGTTTGGTTCACTGTGCTCTGTATATTACAGGAGACTGGTGACGGTGGTTTGGTTCACTGTGCTCTGTATACAACAGGAGACTGGTGACGTTGGTTTGGTTCACTGTGTTCTGTATATTACAGGAGACTGGTGACGGTGGTTTGGTTGACTGTGTTCTGTATATTACAGGAGACTGGTGACGGTGGTTTGGTTCACTGTGTTCTGTATATTACAGGAGACTGGTGACGGTGGTTTGGTTCACTGTGTTCCGTATATTACAGGAGACTGGTGACGGTGGTTTGGTTCACTGTGTTCTGTATATTACAGGAGACTGGTGATGGTGGTTTGGTTCACTGTGTTCTGTATATAACAGGAGACTGGTGATGGTGGTTTGGTTGACTGTGTTCTGTATACAACAGGAGGCTGGTGACGGTGGTTTGGTTCACTGTGTTCTGTATACAACAGGAGACTGGTGACGGTGGTTTGGTTCACTGTGTTCTGTATACAACAGGAGAGTGGTGACGGTGGTTTGGTTCACTGTGTTCTGTATATAACAGGAGACTGGTGACGGTGGTTTGGTTCACTGTGTTCTGTATATAACAGGAGACTGGTGATGGTGGTTTGGTTCACTGTGTTCTGTATATAACAGGAGACTGGTGATGGTGGTTTGGTTCACTGTGTTCTGTATACAACAGGAGACTGGTGACGGTGGTTTGGTTCACTGTGTTCTGTATATAATAGACTGGTGACAGTGGTTTGGTTCACTGTGTTCTGTATAGAACAGGAGACTGGTGAAGGTGGTTTGGTTCACTGTGTTCTGTATATAACAGGAGACTGGTGACGGTGGTTTGGTTCACTGTGTTCTGTATATAACAGACTGGTGAAAGTGGTTTGGTTCACTGTGCTCTGTATATTACAGGAGACTGGTGACGGTGGTTTGGTTCACTGTGCTCTGTATACAACAGGAGACTGGTGACGTTGGTTTGGTTCACTGTGTTCTGTATATTACAGGAGACTGGTGATGGTGGTTTGGTTGACTGTGTTCTGTATATTACAGGAGACTGGTGACGGTGGTTTGGTTCACTGTGTTCCGTATATTACAGGAGACTGGTGACGGTGGTTTGGTTCACTGTGTTCCGTATATAACAGGAGACTGGTGATAGTGGTTTGGTTCACTGTGTTCTGTATATTACAGGAGACTGGTGACGGTGGTTTGGTTCACTGTGTTCCGTATATTACAGGAGACTGGTGACGGTGGTTTGGTTCACTGTGTTCTGTATATAACAGGAGACTGGTGACGGTGGTTTGGTTCACTGTGTTCCGTATATTACAGGAGACTGGTGACGGTGGTTTGGTTCACTGTGTTCCGTATATTACAGGAGACTGGTGACGGTGGTTTGGTTCACTGTGTTCTGTATATAACAGGAGACTGGTGATGGTGGTTTGGTTGACTGTGTTCTGTATACAACAGGAGACTGGTGACGGTGGTTTGGTTCACTGTGTTCTGTATACAACAGGAGAGTGGTGACGGTGGTTTGGTTCACTGTGTTCTGTATATAACAGGAGACTGGTGACGGTGGTTTGGTTCACTGTGTTCTGTATATAACAGGAGACTGGTGATGGTGGTTTGGTTCACTGTGTTCTGTATATAACAGGAGACTGGTGATGGTGGTTTGGTTCACTGTGTTCTGTATACAACAGGAGACTGGTGACGGTGGTTTGGTTCACTGTGTTCTGTATATAATAGACTGGTGAAAGTGGTTTGGTTCACTGTGCTCTGTATACAACAGGAGACTGGTGACGGTGGTTTGGTTCACTGTGTTCTGTATATTACAGGAGACTGGTGATAGTGGTTTGGTTCACTGTGTTCTGTATATTACAGGAGACTGGTGACGGTGGTTTGGTTCACTGTGTTCTGTATATTACAGGAGACTGGTGATAGTGGTTTGGTTCACTGTGTTCTGTATATTACAGGAGACTGGTGATAGTGGTTTGGTTCACTGTGTTCTGTATATTACAGGAGACTGGTGACGGTGGTTTGGTTCACTGTGTTCTGTATATTACAGGAGACTGGTGATAGTGGTTTGGTTCACTGTGTTCTGTATATTACAGGAGACTGGTGACGGTGGTTTGGTTCATTGTGTTCTGTATATAACAGGAGACTGGTGACGGTGGTTTGGTTCACTGTGTTCTGTATATTACAGGAGACTGGTGATAGTGGTTTGGTTCACTGTGTTCTGTATATTACAGGAGACTGGTGATAGTGGTTTGGTTCACTGTGCTCTGTATATTACAGGAGACTGGTGATGGTGGTTTGGTTCACTGTGCTCTGTATATTACAGGAGACTGGTGATGGTGGTTTGGTTCACTGTGGTTTGTATATAACAGGAGACTGGTGACGGTGGTTTTGTTTCCTGCTGTGCTACAGTCTGCTGTGAGGGTCTCTGGGTTTTCTTTTAGTATTTTTGTGTTTGTAAGTTTTCTTGGCCTGTGCGGTTTTTAGCTCTGCTGGGTAGTTTATTGTAAGGGGGAGTTTTCCCGTGCCTGTACCAGCCATGGCTCACTCAGTTAGTAGCTACAATAGCACAGGAGCTTGTTTTCTGGATGAATAAAGTGCTAAAATGTGTTCAAGCTTTTGTGGAGTTGAGGTTCTTACCTCGATGTTCCCTGACAGAAGGATTGAATGTAGGTGATTCTTTTATGTTTCAGGTATTTTTCCATCTTTCTTGGCTTTATCCATAGTTTTGTCCTCAGCTGTAAGATGCTACTGTTCCACTCCTGTTAGCGGCTATGGAGCAGTTAGCTTGGTTTCTTGTGTTGCTGAGAAATTCCATCAAAATGAGTTGTTCTCTTGTTTCTTTCATGAAAGCTGAGTTGTTTCTTAATCTGTTTACTAAATTACTTTGGTGTATGTTGGTTTACTTTGGTTTATCTCATTTTATAACTCATGTACCTATAAGAATGTTAAGAGCTCCAGTTATACATGACAGTTAAACATGACAGTACTCTCGTGTGTGTGTGTGTGTGTGTGTGTTTCTTTGGTTGGAGTACGCAGGGAAGATCAGAATCAAACCAGGACTAAGAAAATGTAAGAAGCAAATGTACACGCACACACATGCACACAGTGTGTGTGTCCTCTAATGTCTCTTCTTGTGTGCATATGTGTGTGACCTCACAGCACACACAAGTCTCTCTCTGTCTGAGGGGAACAGAAAGGTGATGTGTGTGGAGGAGCAGCAGCCGTATCCTGATCATCCAGAGAGATTTGATGTCTATAATCAGGTTGTGTGTAGAGAGAATCTGACTGGACGCTGTTACTGGGAGGCTGAGTAGAGGGGGGGGTGTTGATATATCAGTGACATATAAAGACATCAGCAGGAAAGGACGCAGTGTTGACTGTAGGTTTGGACGTAATCTAAAGTCCTGGAGTCTGAACTGCAATAATAACAGTTACTTTGTCTATCACAATCATATGTACACTGTCATCTCTGCCCCCTGCAGCTCTAACAGAGTAGGAGTGTATCTGGACTGGGCTGCAGGCATTCTGTCCTTCTACAGCGTCTCTCACACACACACACTCACACACACTCCACTCCACATTCACTGAGCCCCTCTATGCAGGGTTTGGGGTTTGGGGTTCTGACTACTCAGTGTGTGTGTGTGAGCTAGAATAGCCTCCTGTGTCCTGGAGAACACCTGAGTCTGCACACACACACACACACACACACACACACACACACACACACACACACACACACACACACTCTACACTTCTGTCTCTTTCACTCACACACACACTATACATCTCTTTCTATGACACACACACACACACACACTACACCTTTTTCTCACTTTCACACATACTGTTTCTCTCTCTCTCACACACACACACCTCTCTCTCAAACACACAGTACACCTCTGTGACACACATATAATGCATCTTTCACAGGCAAAAATGCACACAATCCACCCCACACTCATTCTCACACACACAAACATGCACTGTACACCTGTGTCTCACATACATACACACCTCGTTCACATGCAGGAAGTGATGTCACATAATTTCCTTTTTTTTCCCTGTATAAGTTTCTAAGAGAAAATTCGGTAGAGTGGTGTTTTGAAATTGATTTTGGAGAATTTATGATTGCTTTATTTTTTCTGCTTGAACTTGTAAATGCTAAATTCTACTTTTTTGAATATTTGTCTTTGTTTTTGATTTGATGTGGTTTGCACTGAAGCACTTGGAGCCAATAAATACCTTTTCAATAAACCTCTCTCTCTCTCACAGACACACACACTACACCTCTCTCTCTCACACACTCACACACACTACATCTCTCTCTATGACTCACACTTCTCTCTCTCTCTCTCTCTCTCTCTCTAATGAGTGATGCCATAATGAACATTACTAAGATTAATAATAGATTTAATAACAGAAACATGCAACCAAAAACAGAACAAAGGACAGACAGAATAACAGGCTAACAAGGTGAGTAAGGGAACTGGGAAACAGAGAGCGAGATTTAGTTAAGAAGTGAGATCTTAACTAGAAACAGAGAACAAACCAGAAACAAGTGCACAAGGACAAATAAGAGTTAACCAGAAATACCATGAGTGTGAACAGACGAGAACTAACTAGAAACCATGCAAGATACTCTATGACAAAGACATTGACCAACAAACAAGATACGTAGGGAGGTTTTTTTTAATTTTTTATAGGACTATAATTAGGGACAAACTCAGAACAGCTGGAGACTAAGGGGAGGAGGCAGGGAACCATGGCGACTGATGAAAAACCCGGCAGTGACGAGGTTGCCCGGGAAACGGGGAACTCTCTGGTCTGTGGACAATTATTTTTTTTTGAATATCTGCTGTGGAATTCCCTACATGTTCATATGAGTCCAGCTTACACTATACGTAGGTAAGCTGGAAACTGTAAGCACTGAAACACAGGTGATGGTGGCCTTACAGTGCACTGTCCTAAAAATAGAGCCATTGGCCATTAGCTCAGACAAGGTGAGCTAAGGACGAGTGTGTCCATGTGCAGGACGTACGAGGTTCATTACTGCATGAAACGGTGTGGTTGAGTTTGGACTAGTGGGCTGACGGTTCCAAATACAGCAACAGCATTTGCTCAGGTGATCAGGGAATAATGCATGTGCCTAATCATATACTTTAGATTGTATCTTCATTGAAAACCTTTATAAATGTTAGTACGGAAATACCCTTTACTTTAATAGAGGTAATAGAGTTTTAACAGAGTTAATAAAGTTTACATTCACCAGGGGTTTTGAAATGGACATGACAGGAGCTAACAATCAATAATAAATCAGATTGATCTGATTAATATTATTAACAGTATTATTCAGAGAATGGGTCTAATGTTGTTTGTTGTATGTAAACCAAGACCCCCAATCCTGCCCTCACCCGCGATGGGTTAATTTTAAGACCGAACTAACTCACTGGTACCTCAGTGACACAATCCTTTACACCTCACCCTTCAGACATATCCACACACACACACACCAACCTTAACTCCATAATGCACCATGCCCCCTAGCGGGCACACGGGCGTCCCCAAACGGGCATACTCAAATAAATTACTTGATAAAATCGAATATTCTTAAAGTACAGTACATTTATCAACATAACATATCTTAGGACTAATACAAGTACCTGCTTACCGATTTTCAGCTGTCTACATGCATCCGTTCGCCAGAAATCCCATGCTGAATACACCGTGTTTTTCAGCTAAATTTCCACAAACATGTGCCTGCCCTTTTAATAAAGAGCCATCCCAACAAGCCCATTTGTTTTCCAGAAAATTAACAAATTTTAATCTAAATGAATCAAATTAAAAACTGAAAATTATATTTCCTAAGGGGGAGGTTGCTGACTGCTGGATTTAAATCCACAGAGAATTACAGAGTTACCTTCTTTCTTTAATCATTATGTCAAGTGCTGTCCATAACCTCCAGCTTTGAAAGAGAAAGGTGTTACCCTGTTAAACAGGCCCACACTGTCTCTATCTGGACTCAGGACACAGAAGTACCCTGTGAGTTCGGCGGAAGGGTGCTGTCCTGATGGTATATCCCTCAGGGTCTGGTGTGGTGAGGGGGCACGCCCTGATTTTGACCAAATTTGCGTGACTTGCTGGAAAACTCTTTGGAGCTTCAGTGGTGAACTGTCAGATGCACAGGCGATGTCATACACACACACCGATGAGCAGTGATCACACACACACACACACACAATGAACACAGGACATAACAACACCCACACACACAAAATGGATACAGAGCCTCCCAGTTGACTCTCCAACACAAGAGCACTCTAATCAGGCTCGTGAGGGGGAGACTGACTGGTAGGCCCACATGCTTAGACAACACACTGTGTTCCTACTGTACTTACCCAGAGCCCTGCACTCCGTCTGGAGGAGCTGACAGCAGCAGAAGGAGGGATGGTGAAGAGGTGGACCAGGCCCCAGATGGAGTCTGTGACTAAGAGACTGAGTTAGTCTAAATCCCCTACACCCTCAGTGTGGATTTAGACTCTTAAACAGGCCTGCTCCTGTTCTCCATGTATTTAATAGGAATGAGTGGATAAACTAGGATCTGGAAAGAGAGGACACAACAACAACAACAACAACAACAACAACAACAACAATAATAACATAATTAATAATAATAAAAACAACATCATTAATATAATATAATATAATGATAAGTAAGTAATAATAAGCCAGTGAGGGTTAAAAGCAGAAGGGCACAGAGTTGGGGTCTTGAGGGGCTCAAAAGGACGAGATTTGTGCTGTGATTCAGCCTGATGGTAGACTGGATGAGGGCAGATCACTGAGGTGTGTGTGTGTGTGTGTGTGTGTGTGTGTGTGAGCATGTACACACATCTCAAGCTACTCACTTTAGCTGGCAGGACACGCTGAGAAAAGTAAATGTTTAAAGAACACAATGACAAATTTGCATAGTAAACTATGCAAATAGTTTATGATGATTACATGTCTGCATGCTGTGACTGTAGAAAGCCACAGAAACAGAGTTAAGAGGAAGACTGAAGGAAAGATGGCGATGGGGAGATATAGCAGGGCAGTCAAATGGTGGGCAGATAAACAATTTTATTTATACTCTATAAACTCAGCAGAGCATTTATCTTACTGTTCCCAATCTGGCCCACAGTCCCCAACTATGTGCTGTGTAAGACAGTGTGTGTGGATGTGTGTGTGAAAGTATATGAGGGCATGTGTGCTGATCTCTTTACTAGAGTGACATACTGCAGTGATATACAGTCAGATCACTCTTGAAACTGAATAGGGAGGTATTTCTATGCATGTGAAAGAGTGTAGTGTGTGTGTGTCTGTGTGTGTGTGTGCGAGCATGTACGTACATCTCAAGCTACTCACTTTAGCTGGCAGGACACTGAGTTGACCTGGTGGTCACCCAATGTTTCCTACTCTACTGCTCAGAGATCCATGAGATCACTTTTATAGATTGACTGGACATATAAATGTTGTTACTTGTTAGCACGCTTGTGCCAATACCTTATTTGCGTGGCTTGATGATTCAGAACACGATCATTTCTGTGTTTAAACAATGCATCAATAAATAAAAATATGTTTTAATATATCGCAAAGGTTGTAAGTTGTTGTTACTGGTTGTAATTTAGAATTTAGAACATATAAGCTACTTCATCTAAAGTCACTTTCACTGATGCCAACAAGCTCAGTGTTGACGAGAGAGAGGACTACTGTCTCCATCTAGTGGCCATAATGTGTATTACGTTAAACTCTTTTTATTCCGCATTTCCTCACACTTAATACATAAGTCTCAAACACTTAATACACAACTCCCAATAGTCTGTATGTGCCGATTTCCTGAGACAGAGAGAAAGATCTATTGGCCATATCATGTATTGCAGTCGCAACATTTATATCATATTTCCTCATGCTTAATCCATATCTTAAATGTTTCCAGAGAGAGAGAGAGAGAGAGAGAGAGAGAGAGAGAGAGAGAGAGAGAGAGAGAGAGAGGAGCAGTGTGAAAAGCTGTGTGTTGTTAGTCTGTGTTGTGTGAAGAGCTGTGTGTGTTAGTCTGTGTTGTGTGAAGAGCTGTGTGTTGTTCTGTTAGTCTGTGTTGTGTGAAGAGCTGTGTGTGTTAGTCTGTGTTGTGTGAAGAGCTGTGTGTTGTTAGTCTGTGTTGTGTGAAAAGCAGTGAGTTGTTGTGTTAGTCTGTGTTGTGTGAAGAGCTGTGTGTGTTAGTCTGTGTTGTGTGAAGAGCTGTGTGCATCTTTTAGTAAGTGTAGACACAACAGTAGTAAATGTAATTGATTTATTATTTGTTATTATTTATTAGCTAAATATATGCAGGTGACTTATTGTGTTGTCTTAAGATTAATAAGATAAGTGAACTTTGATGGCAAAGTTATAGGTTAGTTTATTATATAACATAATGTAATATTGAATATAGTCTGATAATGTGCTCTCAGTGTACTAACTAGATTAAGATCTCAAAGTGCTTATAAAAGTGAAAACAGAATTATTTTTGAATTAATAAATCATATTCAATCATTTAATCAAAGCTGTGTTTAAACAGAAACGTTTCCTGCACTTATTTTTAGTTTGAATAAAATTGTTGTATTTTTCAAAGTTCAAAATCAAAACTTGAAGTTTCAGTTTCAATTTAGTTTTTCAAATGCAACGTTCATTTTCAAATTAATGAAACTATTGCTGCAGATTTGGTTCCACAGATAGCAAGAGAGAGTAAGATGTATCTATGTATGAATATGTGTGTATAATACAGCTAGGGCAGGTGGGCTCACTCGGGTCAGGCACGGATCCTTGTTCGGCTTCCAAAATTTATGGGCGAGATATGGAGCCAAGAAGATTTCAGGTGAAAAATCAGGTAAGGAATGAGCGCTTTAGACTGCATGTGATCACACGGCAAATTTTGAAATGAATGCTCACTACAGTCTGTACGCTGGACTACACAATGCACACATGCATGCATGTGCTCACCCACACACAGTGCATGTATTCATACATGTGCACATAGATAAGATTTTTCTCAAAGGAACCCTCTTTCCTACTGTTCAAATACAGCAGAGACCTACCACTAATGAGATAATGTGAAACCTGCTTGATGGGGAAATGTATTTTGCAGGTCATCTAAGTGATTTTGTTTCAACTTCTTGATAGAAAGAGACATAAAAACATATTTTGTAAAGGGACCAGTCAAACCCCTTAAGATGATCTAAATAATTATCTTATAGAATTCAACGCATATGCCAGAAGACTTGGATTGTACCAAAATAAAACTTCATAAATAAAAATGTAAAAATATTTTAAAAAACAAACTAAAATGGGCCTGAAAAAGAGGAAGTCTTTGCAGTCTTATTCATTTCATGGAAAAATATCCCCTCAAATTTACACCCTTCAGTCATTCACATTGTCATGCATCCCACCGACACACAGACATACAGCAACACACACACACACACAGTTTGTCCTATTGCTCCTGTGTTGAAGGTCATGTCTCGATCCGATTCTCTCTCTCAGTATATGCACAGCTGTAAGTTAATAAGCCACATATTTGACTCTTGAAGTAATAAAATCAAACTGCACTAGCATGTGTACATAAGTGAATTTGCTTGGAATTATAGACCTCTTGATCCAAGCTCTCTTAACATTCAGAAAGATCAATAGAATGAATAATGCTTCTGATCATGAAGTTTATGGACCAGTGTGTCCTGATAAAAAAACAGCTTCCTGTCTGTAAACCCAAGAAGCATTTAAGATCAAGCCACATTTTTTCACAAGATGGCAATGTTTCCAGCATGTTTTAAGAAAGTGGCCCTGCTTTGACCAAGAAAAAACACATAGCTACAGTGTTCCTGTATAACTATTTCTAAATGTTGAATAACACAATAAAATCTGTTTCGGGATTTCCATTTAAATACACTGAAGTCTGCATATTGTAATGTCATGTTCTGTCAGTAGTGTTTTGATTGCTAGATCAGCAGAAAAGACAACACAAACTCCTAATGCTGGGGTATTTAAATCGAGGCTTTGTGGGTGTGACGTCGGCGGCAGAGATGAAGCGAGAGGTGAAGTTCCAGTAACAGGATCTTTATTATCCATTCTCTCAAAGCAGTGATACCGAGTCTAGTGGCTTTTCAGGAGCAGAGTAACGTCTCTCCAGTAGGCTTGTGTGGTTTGACTAATAATGTGCAGCACCATCCCTCCGAACCTGTGGGTGTACAAATACACATACAGGTAAATGAGACCCAGGTGTCTCCTGTCAGAAGACACGTGATTGCGAACGGGGAAAGTGAGTAACACAGTCCTGGTCTGGCAGGGGCGTATCCCCCCCTTTAGGGGACCGACCAACCGTGAAAGTGGGGAGTAAACAATCTAAGTGTTGAAGGCCTGCACAAGCTTCCTTCTAAATTACATCTTTAAAAAAAACATATAGCATATTTAATAATATTTTTTCAATGCATAAAGGTTTCTTTAAAGATAAATAAAATAAAAAACACTAAACCCCAGCTAACCTTTGACATGTCTGCTGTGAAAGAAAGTCAGTGCAAACATGTGTGATGTTGATTTTGTGGGCTATAATTTCAGTAATAACTTGGAATATTACAAACACATAGTGAATACATAGATCTCATTTTATTGTGATATATCATTTATTCACAGTGGTGTATGTCGACAGCTCCCTGTGGTAAAGACAATGCAGACAACACTGATGAGATTAGCCAGGTCTGTAATTAGTGTGAATAGTGCCCAACACATGATGAGTGTACTGCCGGGCCGGTGCAACCGCTGGGATGACTCTCTAACACGGCCTGCCCACAAGCACAGAGACAGACGAGTTTGGTGCCAGAATAGTGGCTCATGGTGCTTATGGCAGAGATGACGGAGGTGTTGGCGGTGGTGCTGGTGTCTTTGCGAAGGTCTGCTCCTATAGCTTCAGGCCTCAGACCTGCCCAGATTATGGCATGCAGGTCAGTGGAGTTGTTGGATTTGTGTGTCTTGCAAGCACTCATCTGAAGTTCTATTTGTTTACCTGCACCAAGCTGATCGGTTCGCACTTCATCAACAGCTAATATTACACAGCAGCTGGTTCTGCACTACATGCTGTGGCTTATCCATGCAAGGGAAACTGGACATCCCCCTTTGGTGTGTGGAGAGAAGGAAGTGGGTCTCTGATTGCAGTTCCTTCCCTCTGATCTTTTCTTTCCTGCTCCCTCATGAGGAGTCTGGCTGAACACAAAAAGCCCCAAGTGTCTTTGGGTGTTTAAGTGCTAGAGAACTAAATGAATCATTGACTACTCTCTCGCTCACTCTCTCCACAGCACAAAGACACCATAAAACAACTGTGTGTGATCATGTCACAAGGAGCCTCCCCTAGTTGAACTGGGGAAACTAAAAAGCAAGCAAGGGAGGGAGGCATGAAGATCAGAGAAAGCACATCAGAAGGAGAGCCAGAGCTCAGGCTGGATACCTGAAGCCCACTGTCTTGAGCAAACTGTTCAAGAGCAAAGTGCCTTGCAAACTGTCCATTATGTATTCAACAGTCAATGCCATTCTTGTTCATTCCTAGAGCATGGCATGAAAAAGCATGTAGTGCCTGTTAACCCTTTTAGAGTGAGATAACACTTATACTTAATCCCAGCCAAGAAGCTGAATTGTAGGAACAGAGGCAGTGAAGCACTGGGATTCTGGCCCATCTCATAAAACTGCAACAATCACTAGATTCTACTGGTTCCCCAATCCGAGCTAATGTTTAATTTATACTGGAGGCAGCACAACACAAGTGCACTTCTCATCCAACACAAGATCAAATTTGAGCAGCCAAACACTAGAAGCCCGTGGGTCTTTTGTGCATCCAGTTGACTCCAGGGCTCCTTCAGCCGAAGGCAGAGCAGATCAGAGTGCGATCCTCTGCTGGATTCCAGCCATGGTTCTTCCATTTCAGGTTGAACTTTGGTTCTCCCCTGCTTTGGTTGTGCAGTTATTGGGCTTATCTTTAAAAGTTGATAAATTGCTCTTTTTGCTCTTTGGAACAATTGGTAAAAAAGCTTGCCCTTGCTGCAAGAGTTCAACAGCTTTGCATAAATGTGTCTCTGTCTCTCTGTCTCTCTCTTCCTCCTTCTTTTTCTTGCTCTCCCTCTGCAGGCTGGGAGGGGAGGACCTGTGGCTGGAGAAGGCTCTGGCCACTGCTGGCTACGAGGTTCATTGTTTCGACCCCAGCATCGACGCGGCACACCTACAGGACTCAGGGGTGTGGCTGCACCAGCTCTCCATTGACTGCAGGGAGCCAAACCCAGCCATCTCAGCACAGAGGCAACGCAGCAGCACCAAGAAGCTGGCCGCGATCCTCAATGACTTTGGGCACAGACAGTTGACGCCAAACACCGCCAAGAGGTTTAACTTTACAAAGCCATCAGGGCTTTTAAATGTGCAAATTGGATGCTTTGACATCTTCATAGTCAAAGAGCACTAATTAAACGTTCCTGTAGAAACTCACTTTAGAGTTGGTGTTTTAGATGAGCCTCCTTAGCTATGTGTCATTGATGGCTCTTAAATGGAACTAGATTTCATATTCTGAAATGCGATGACATGGTCAGCTAGACATATGTGTTACATATGTGAATAGTTTCCAAGGGTGTACTTTTTCCTGGAACAACCAAAATAACAAAAACAATGAAAAATCCATAGTTTGTCTCCAAATATTTTGTAAATAATATGACAAAAAGAGAAGAAATTCTCTGGAGCAGAAAATACTGTCATGCACACTGATACTATGGTCCCTAATTCAGTAAGCTGCTTTGTGAGACAAGGGAGGTTTGTTGAAGTGTTAGTTTGTTACATCACAGTAAACTGAAAATCACATATGCATGTGACACCCCCACAAATTTAAAAATCAGACTACATAAAGTGAATCACTGCAAAAAAGATGGCTTCTGAGATACCATCCAAGAAGACCTCCATTAAATCTGTACGTACATAACCATTTAAAATAACAACCTCTAAAAGTCCGGGTGATTTAAAACAAAAGGGGGTTTTTATAGAGGTTACCGGCTCTTCATTCAAATTCGTCAACACCTGTCATTCAGTCACATGGCTCACAGCCAAATTAACCGAGGAATCACTCTCAGCAACTCACACTTCCTAAAGACTTTTCATAGATTCTAGCCGGCCCCTGAAGACTTCTTCTAGGCTCACTCTACTCTCCTAAGACGTGCCGTACATGCACATTTACAGTTATCCCCAAAAGCCTCAAGCTCAAATAATCTTCACCTATTACTACTACTCCTGTCCTTTGGTTACCTAATTAGAATACATCCTCCATCTTCTAAAGGACCAAGAAAATCCAGGGGAAAATAAAAATGAAGTAAACTGTTTTAATGTTTGCTTTAAAAATGGGAACATACATTGCACCTCTTTAATAACTGTTCAACCCTTGCTTTATAACTATGCCTACAAGTTTAGCCCACATGATATGCCCTTTCAACGTACATTCATTACTATTAGTATTACTGCTATGCTTGCAAAACGATCGGACAAACAAAGAAAGCAGTGAGTGCGCTTCACGCCCTGCTCTACACGCTGTGACGCAGGGCATCTATCCTGACTCATTCTGCATTCAGTCCTGAAAGCTGCGAGACACTCTCCACTGAATGGGTTTATCCTTGCATATCATCACGTTATCATTTAGCAAAACCTGAAATTTTCGCAGTCCTGCCAGGTATACCGCGCAGCCTGATAGCTGTCTGCAAAGCAAATTACAGCTGTATGTATGGAGTCTGTAGCGTGAGCACACTGGTTCATGTCTGTGTAAAATGAGGTCGTGTTAGTGATGTGCCCTATGAATATTGGGAACTTTTCACACCCAGTTGTTTTAATGAATTGCTGACCCGTATTTAAAGCAAAGTCCACCATGTCATGTCACAGCTCGAGTCAAGAACTTCAGTACTGGTGCCACGTCCTCACTTGGTGCAGTGATACGCTTGTATTGCACTACATCACAGCGACAGCGCTGTCAAATGCCTACAGTCAGCGGGGCATGCAATGATCTCACAGTTGACATATTACAACGCCCATCTCATCAGTCAATGTCTTTTTCAACTTCGCTCTGAACAGAAAGAACTATATCCCCACCCCCACCCCTTTATCAAAATGATAATTGCTTTGTATTTATGCACCATATCCCAAGATGCCAGGCTTTTTTGTCACTCTCATATATCACTCTCCCACCTTCTCGCGCTGTGAGTTTAAATTATATTCAGGCCATTCACTGAAAAGCCTACAAACCACGCTCTGGTGCATAGCATCAGCAAGTCGATGCTTTATACTCTATCAATTAAGCTTCGTGGCCCAGGTGGAAAACATTCCAGTAATACAGTGCTCTCCAGAATTATTGACACCCTTGTTAAAAACAAGCAAAACCTCTTGTGAAAGATGTTTCTTGTTTATCATCTTAATTCAAAGGAAAGGGAAAAAAATAGAGACAATCTCTGGGGACTCTCGTCTTTAGCGCAACTCAGAGGTTTTCAGTGGGGTTTAGGATGCTTCTGTGGACACTTTGGCTTCTGAAGCTTCTGTGGTCACTGAAAAATTTCTGTATGAATTTGGAAGTATATGCTCTGGATTCCAGTCACATTAAAAAATAACAACTATCACCTATTCCTAGATTATCTTTTCTGGGATAAAAGGTTTCTTCAGAGTTTCAATTATTTTTATTGATTGAACAGAGCAAATCATTTATTGGCATCAATATTTTAGACACATAGTGTCCTCAGGATTTAATCTGCTTTTACAGTTTTCCACCTGTGATCCGTGGAGGAAGTTTCACCTCTTTACTGTGGAGGCAAAATACACTTCCTCTTTCAAATTTTCCTAATCATTCTCCTAATAGTGAATATAGTATAGTGGACATAGTAATAGTAGGAGTGGCATTATTTATTACAGATTTTGTCTCATCTGATTGATTAAGGTCATTAATATTTAATACCATTTGTATATTCTCTAATGTTGATGGGCGATGAAAGGTATCTGGCTTGTGTGTTGCTAGATAATTACACCCAATGAAATAGGAACTCATGCAAGATGACTTAGGAGTTCCTGTAGACTCAGGAGTGCTTACAAAAAGGTCAAAGGTCAAATGTGAATGTAAATATTTGTCAGCTTTTGGTTATAAGAATATATAGAATAATGAAATATTTTTAAGGAGAAAAATTGTTTAAATAACTTGAATGAAGGGTTCAATTTCTCTATTATCCATATAAGATGATAAACAAAAGATATTTTCTCACATGCCTTTTTGCTTGTCTTAATCCTAGACAAGGAAAAAATGTGATAAGTCAAAAGGTGCTAATATTCTTTAAGACAGACGTTCAATAATGATAGACCATTCTGTTTAGCTAAACATGGAGACAGGGTAAATGAAGATAACTATGCAACCACATATACTTTCCACCCACTTCATTAGTGATATTTATTTATAAGAAACACTGTGTGCAATTAGATGCTGTTAGCCCTTCTGTTTCTGTGCAGTTTGTGTTTGTAACCCTCAAACTCAGTGGGTGGTTTCTGACCACAGGATGACCTATTGCCTGGATGTTTTCGGGGGCAAACCGCTCTAAACCCATGGAGGAAGTTGACACATGGAAAAACTACAGTGCCTGATGCAATCATACTGGCACAACACCCACAGCCCTGCCACCACCGTGTCACTGTCAGTGACTCTTTGAAAATGCCCCACTACCCAAATAACATCCTGTCAGAAACTGACCACAGGTGACTGGGATAGTGTGTGGCTGACATATAGTGCGTGACAAGAGACTACAGACTGTAAGAGTACACCTATAAAATGCATCTATAATAGTCAAATCATATGTATTTATTGCGCTTTTTACAACAGATTTTGTCACAAAGCAGCTTTACAAATGACGGAGTCCAAGCACCCAGTGAGCAAGCCAAGAGTGTCACTGGCAAAGAAAAACTCCCTGGAGGATGAACAAATCTTGAGAGGAACCAAGACTCAAAGGGGGAGGGGGGGTGTTTCTCCTCTGGCTGACAACGGTCACCACAATAGTAACAATAGAGACAATAAGGAGCATAAGAAGTAGTGAAGGAAAAAAAATAAAATAAAATAAAAAAATTATATATATATATATATATATATATATATATATATATATATATATATATATATATATATATATTTATATAGATATATATTAAAATGAAATGTTTTCCAGAAGCCCTAGTCTGGTCCCAATGGTGTATGCATGTCCAAAACCCATCCTGCACGAGAACGTCCATTAAGAACAACAGAGTAGTTGGCTGGGGTGGAGGTGTGGTGGGCTACAGCAGGGGACCTCAGGGGGTGGTGGGAGTAGCTATGGCAGCTGAGACGGGTGAGGCTCAGTAACATCATGACATCGGGGGTAGGTGTATTTTGTCAGGAAGAGAGAATAAATTATTAGGCATATCCAGGTAAAGGGGTGTGTAAATTAGAGAACTATAATGTGCAAAGATGGACTCCAGCAGATCTATCTATGGCAGCATAGCTAAAAGTCATTCTTCTGAGCTCTCCCACCATAATTAGTGTTTCATCCCTATTACCGCAAAGTCCATAATTGAATTTAAAGCAGAGGTTGAAAATTCATGTCATGAAGCCAAAACTATTAAACTTTGAACTGAGGTTTTGTCCTGGAAAATGGCCAATATTGTTTGCTCAGAACTATGAGCCACACTAAGAATGCTGAAAAACAGGTGCTGGGATTAGGGTTCCAAGTTCAGAAGTGCACACTCTGTGAACCATCTCAAGAAAGGTCTTCTGGGCGAAACAAAATTTATTGAGGGAAATCTGATTTAGCACAGGAGACCATGCTGGGAGTTTAATTTACCTCAGATGTTTAAGCTTTTAGCTGATGCTTTTATCCAAAGCAACTTACAATTATGACTGAGTACACTTGAGGGTTAAGGGCCTTGCTCAGGGGCCCAACAGCGGCAACCTGGCAGTGGTGGGGCTTAAATCAGCAACCTTCCAATTACGAGTCAAGTACCTTAACCACTGAGCTACCACTGCCCGGTGGTACCACTAAACAATTTTAAGAAGGTTGCCTAGATCTAGCTTTTTAGTAAGCCAATCATTTCTAAATTCATTATAAAGTGTTCATCATTTGTAACCAAAGCATGCTTCCTTGTTGTCAAGAGGAGCATAGAACTACATTTAAAATCAATAGACTACCTTCAATATACACCGATCATCCACGTTAAAACCACTTATAGGGAAAATGAATAACATTGATATATCCCAGCTCTTTGGCACCTGTCAAGGTTCTTGATGTTGATGTGCTGGAAGCAGGAAAATGAGCAACCAATAGGAACTATAGGACATTGACAATTGTGATGCCTAGTTTGGGTCAGAGCACCTCAAAATGGCAGGTCTTGTGGGGTGTTCCCAGAAATGGTTAGTACCTACCAAAAGTGGCCCAAGTAAAGACAAGCAGTGAACCAGCAACAGGGTCATGTAGACACTGCAGAAAAGTGGCCTGGCCCAGTGGATTGTGTTTTCTTTTATGTAATGTGGATGGCTGAGTGCAGGTGCTTTGCGTAACTGGGGAAGATATCACCAGCAGTCACTATGGGAAGGAGGCAAGGGCAATTTTCTGCCTGCATAAACATTGTTGTACACCAAGTATACCCCTTCATAGGAATTGTATTCCCTAATGACAATGGCCTCTTTTAGCAGGATAATGTACCTTACCACACTGAAAAAAAAAAAAAAAAAAAAAGCTTTCAAGGTGATGAATCAGCCTGCAAATTTCCTAGATCTCAATCCGACCAAGCATCTGTGGGATGTGTTGGAAAAACAAGTTTGATCCATGGAGGCACAACCTTGCAATGTATAGTACAAAAGTTCTGGTTCCTTTCTGGAATCTTCTTCAGCTGTAGTGTACTGTAGTAAAAGTTGCAGAGATTCAATTCAAAATTGTAGTGAAGTACAGTTTCCAGAGAAAAACGACGCTTTGGACAGAGGTCCTTCATTGACTATGCAAGCGCTTCTGAATTAATAGTAGGAGGAACCAGTTTATATATGAAAAAGTACATGTTTAAATCATAACATTCATTCCAATGGGTTCTAAAGAGTGTATACTACTACTACTACTACTACTATTAATAATAATAATAATAATAATCATCATCATCATAATAATATATCTTCTCATGTTGAAGATGGCAAGTGTGGAAAAATTAGGAAGTAGCAGATCTTCATGGATTTTTTTTTCCTCATATACGCACGTTGATGAGAGTGTAATTAAAGCTAGATCATTAATGTCCCGCTAAAGGGTTGCATTCCCAAATGGCCTCTTTTGTGTTCCCTAAATGTTAATTAGCCAGCATGAAACACCCCATTCCTGTTCAACTGAACAAGTGCAGACAAAGCTGGGGTTTGAGAAAAAAAGAAAAAGACATTGAATTCCTTATTTCATTCAGGTCATCAGGGGTTTGATAATTAGTCGACAAATTAAAAGCACAACATGGTGTCTGTGGTGGAGAGAACCCTTTTCAGGTATAATATACAAACTTATCTGCTTATACTTAAATAACAAAAACAGGTGGAACACTAGGGACCTTTAATTTATTCAAGTGCTCAAGAAGATGTATTAATTTTTTAATGCAGGATATAATAAAGAACTTGTGCTTTAATTATTATAATGGGCGTGCAGCCAAAAGAGAAAGTCCTTTGACCCCATCACTTTAATAAACATTGAGTCAGGGTGTAAAAGCAGCAGCAACATACCAGATGAACTCAGAATGCAAGATGAATCACCAATCATTTACACAATCATTTCTCTGTAGAGATTAATGTAAAAAAAACAACAATCTGGACTGAGGACCTAAGTTACTTTAACTGGCTCAGACAACTTCTAAAATTGCAGACAACATGAGCCATTGTCTTAGAACTGGACAAGCGAGTGTTCTAGATGGACACAAGATGGAGAAAGAGGGAATGCGTGTGTGTGAAACACCCGTCTGGAGTTCACAGTTAATTTGAAAACTTATCATTTGATAACTGACATCTGGAGACATCCACATGGAGAGCTATCACACTCCCGTCCATGATTTCGTTAAAAATATTAAGACAATGCATGAAAACGTCTATACGTGGTCTGATGCAAATTTACATAGCTTATCTAACTGATAAATGCTAATGAGCTGCTGCACACCAATATTAGGAAATAAAGAATAGCTGTGATTATAAAGATCACCCCTTACTGGTAACAAAAGCCTACAGTGTCTTGTTAGGTGTCAATTCAATTCAGTTATTAAAAGTGTACTCATGGAGCCAGAGCTGCCCAATGAAAGGAAATGAGCCAAGTGTAACAATTGTGCTTCACTCAGGCAGCAGCAGGCTGAACTTTTTTAATGAAAGTCCTGAATGCATGAGAAATAATGAGGCAAGGGATCTCAGCAGTCGAAGTTTAGCTGTTCTTTGTCTGGTTTCCTGCCAACAGTCAGACAAAAGAATCATATGCAGTGTGATTGTTAGTTCACGATGAATCACTGATGAAGTGAATGCTTGTTTGCATGCTTTCTCCTCACAGGTGGATGTGCTGAAGGTAGACATGGAGAGTGCGGAATGGAAGATTCTAGAGAATCTGGTCCTGGAAGGAGTTTTGCATTCTGTAGGCCTCCTGCTTCTTGAGGTCCACGTGCATTGGGCGGGGTTCGAGGCGGGCGGGGACGAGCCAAACGTGGTGCGCTATTGGTTTAGTCTGCTGAGAGAGCTTGAGCGTGCACATTTCAGTCTCTACCACAGCTACAGTGTCTCCGCAAAGCCACGCCTCTTTCTTCAGAGGAACCTACACAACACAAGCAGCACTTATATACTGGCGTGGGTCAACACACGTTATGCTCCGCAAGGAGATCGACTTGCCTGGCACGAATTTGAATTAAGGGGAACATTGTTCAGAAGGGCATGGCAGCTGTGCTGACCAAAGTAAACTTTGAGGCCAAAAGTTGCAACCAGATGTGTTCAGATTTGACAGTTTGGCCTGTTCACTGTAGTGCTGTTTTCATATGGCTGTTTTCAAGGGGGGCTATAAGTGCTGCTAAGTGCTCAGCAGTGTTTTATGTAAAGGTCGTATTATTTTCAGAGGGTCAGCGACGCAGTTAGAAAAGCTTCCGCGGGAGACAGCCCGTCTACTGCTGGCTACTGGTCAGGCGTTTGACCCTCCGCCTCTTATCGGAAGAATCTGGTCCGAGAACGATGACCCTTCATTCTGGGAGACGCAGGGTGAGCGAGTCTTGGCTGGCGGGCAAATGAACAGGCTCAAAAATAAAAGAAGTAATGAGGTTGGAATAGAGCTACAGGCAGGAAACCGAACACAGCAGACTAGTTTTGTCTCCACATAACTACAGTTGGGGGCGATGAGACAAGCACATTATGGCAGCACAGCACAATGATACTGCGTCCACTTTAGACGTACGGTAGATCCATTACTGGAAAGAGAGTCATGTGACTGAGGAGAGCACTTACCTCATATCGGGAGAGAAGTCCACCTGGCAGGCATACCCGGCAACCATGTGGCCCTTAAACACTTTCTTCTTGCTGAGCCTGAACCGATTCTGGGCTCCGAATATCAGGATCTGATTATCCATGGACTGACAGGCTAGCCATTTGCCTACAAGAAAGCAAGCAGACATACAGATAAAGATATCCAGTTCAAAACTGTGCAGTGGTGAACTAAACTTTGTAATGGTAGCAGGGCTGTTTCTAAAGCCAGCTGAGTATCTGATGTGCTCTCGACTCAGACGTCTGCCCACGTGAAGAGGAAGGCAAGGGCATGTAAACAGATCAGCACACAAAATCCCCCTCAAAAGAGAACAAGCACGTGTGACGGAGCAGAAAAAAGCAACCTCCACCTGCCTTGATACACGTGGCTGTCAGCGAGATCAAAGGTGGCGTTTGCCACTGAAGTAGCGATCCCTTTGATCAGCTTGAGTGAATGCTCAAGTTCGTACTTCAGCCGCAAAACAGCTGCGTTTCATTTATCGTGCGTTCTTTGGGAGGCGGCTCCCCGCTCAGTCTGCATGAGCCCCACATTAGGCCCACTGCATAGTCAGTTAAAACTTGCACCAGCCTGCCTGGCTCCCCCTAACGGCGTATGGGCCATCAGAATGTTCTGGTGACAGCAATGGGTAGTACGTTGCCATCTGGGGTCACTGCATTCTTCACACCTGCCTGGTTTGTCAAATACATATACATTTTTGAAGGTCCACATTAGTGGGTTTTACTGATTGTAACAAGGAGAGCTTCTAAATTTTGGAAGCAGTTTTTTGCTGCTTCGTGTTAAGTGCTGAATCCACAAGATCAAGTTAACTTTGCAAGGATCATTTTCATGTTGGCATCAATTTCAAGGTACCGTACGAAGTACCTATAGTAACAAATCCCAGCTATTGTTGATACTCCCTACAATGCCTTTAGAGGGTCTTTCTTAGGCTAAATAAGTTTTTGTACAGTTCACCACGCAGCTCAACTATCGTTTTAGGTTTTTTGTTTTTTTTTTGTTGCATAAGGACATGACATTTTATGTTTTGAAATAAAATGCACACTTTTCTGAGCCAAGCCAAACCAGCCTGTGCAGTATATAATTGGAGTTCTGCAGAAACAATACATTTACAATACAGAAAATATTATTATAAACTGATTGCAATCTGGAACTTGGAATTCAATGTGTATTGTGTTAAATCTCCAGAAAGTGGAGATGTAAACAGTGAAGACAGTGTATTGATGTGAAAATTCATCAAAAGGCAACGTCGCACAGAGGTTAACAGCAAATTAATGTCTCATCGCTAATGACACTAGGACAACAAAAAAGAAAATGTGAAAAAGTTCATGTTCTCCTTGATCCATTACACTACTAACAAATCAGATTAATATATTCTCCAAGAGAATTGTACTGCCTGCCTGCCACACACACACACAAAGAATGTACCATGGCGGGCCTTTTTCGAAGCCAAAAGAAGTGTGCTACAGTTTAAGATGGTGTCAATTATGTAAGACTCTCACATAGGAAACTAGGAAATTGCACATTTGAGAGCATCCAGACAGCTCTGATCCAGACATTAAACCAGATATACAGTTCCGCGCCATTACTATAAGGAAAGGGCCAGAACAGCCAAGCCTAATTGTAGATCATCATCATCATGATCATCTCCAATTGCCTTATAAAATGCGACCCAAACACTTGATGTTTATTACAAAGCCTTTGATAAATGGAACATTTGCTGCAATTGTGGACGGTGTCAATAAAGGGATGAATAAAGAGACCAAAACTGAAGTGTCAAACAATTAATAGTTCAAACAGAAGAATCTACCTTGAAAACCAGTCAGAGGCTCACAGTAAAAGATAAAAAGTAGATAATGATGCAGTACTGTTTACAGGAAAGCAAACACGCTAGCTTTCACTTAATCCGAAGTCAATGCTTTGTGAAATTGATGAGAATATTAGCCCTGCCACTGGGAAATCACCTGTAGTCAGAGTACTTTTCTCCACAGATCTATGATGTGTGCAAAGATTAGTTTGCACTATCTTCTGACCTACTTACTAGACATCCTTCAACAATTTTAACAGTTTCCAAGACAGGACAATGGTTTTGAAAGCAATATGTATGATACATATGTATGCATGTATGTATGCATGTATGTATGATAGACAAAAATGAAACCTTTGTCCATATGTACTTCACTCGAAATGTAGTGAAAATTAGAGTGAAGTACGCATGGACAAAGGTTTCATTTTTGTCTACCTCAAATACACACACGGCTGACCTTCATAATTAATCAGTTTAAAGTGATATTGGTTTTAGCTAAAACTTTCTGACAAAAATGACTGACTAAATTACTTTCTGAATATTATGGTTCAGCAAAGCACACTGTGCTCAAATCTTTGCTGGCCAAGCTGGGGGGGGGGGGGGGGGGGCAACAACAATAAAGCTTCTAGAAATGCAGCTCAAGAGCAGAAACCTCTACAAACCAGCCACTCTGAAGATGTTCCTCACTGAGTGTGAATGTGTGTGCACGCATGTGCAAGCAAAGATGGTCATTTTTTTCCCCACACCTCTGCCCATGGCATTGTTAGGAAACCAACATTCTTTCATGGCTCAGGAAGTGGAGTGGAGGTGCAGAACTAGCCTAGCGGGCGGCTTGGTCGGGCATCCGCGGGGCTGATGAGACCGTGCTAGACCGGCTTGTTAAACGAGAGCGTGGACCACTGGGGAAGAAGGTGGCAGCATGACCACGATCACCACTGCATGAACTGTGACCTGCAGCTTTTGTGAGGGGCCCAAAGCAATGGAGGCTACTCAAGCAGGGAGGTCTCATGGCAAAGAACTTATTTACCTCGGTTCTGCATGCAATTACAATATTAAAACAGTGCATTTGCTTAATGTCTTTTACAGATTATACTGCACACAGATGTTGACATGGCCAGCTGGAGCGTGTCTATACACACAGTTTAAGTCAATGTTTTGCATTTGAAAATGAAACATTTTAAATATGCATCTAAAAACCTTCCCCATATGCACTGAATCCAACTACTGCTGGCCAATTCTGCATTTGACTCACACATTAACCAGCAACCCATCAGGTTCACTGTGGTCACATACAACACACCGAGTTAAAATCAATATGAGAAACAAAAGGTTGTTCATTCATATGTGAATGTGGCACCACCCACTCACCACTCCCAAACGCGCAAGCTCTTGTCATCGGAGGTGCTGACGAAGCGGCGGTTCTCGTCCACAAACGTGATGGTGTTGACGGCTCCCAGGTGGCGGTCGTACTCCTGCACCACCTCCCCAGAGCGGATGTCCCACTAGGTAGGTGATAGCGGGGCAGGAACAGGGCTTTATTCTCCACACACTCACACACTCTCACACACACACACACTCTAATGTATCCCTACGGTAGCAGATCAGATGATGACTTTTGGTCTCTGCCTGTGACAGAGACTGATGAGATGGAGCTGGAGGCTGAGGGAAGGAGAGGTGAGTAGTTTTTCAGCTTTGATTATTTACTCCCATCATGTTTGCTGCTGAAGGACTGCACTCATTCGCTCTCCTCCTCAACTTCTCCCTCATGTGAATCTATCCATCCTTCAGTACCCCTCCTCCTCACATTGCGCACACACACACACACACACACACACACACAAACACACACAAACACACACACTCTCTCTCCTTCTACTGAGGGAAGCACAGAGCGTGAAATAAGGTCCTGTCTTCAGATTTACTGAGGGTAACCAAGGCTTCTCTTGGGTGTGGGTTTGGGGATGTGCGAGCATGCATGTGTGGACAGTCTAACACCTAAAAACTAACAGCAAGATGAACGCTAAGGACAGTCTTAGGCAGTCTATCTCAGGCGTGTGCACACGTACACCCCCCCATGCATGCATATAGCTTACCTGCACAATCTTCTTTTCCGACATTCCGGCTACAAACAGGTTTTGTTTGTCCTCGTCTGGGTTAAACTTTACACAGTAGAGGACTTTCCTGTTAGTGAACCTGGAGATGCACTGACCTGAAGGCAGAAGGAATTCTGTCAGAGTGGCCAGCGCACACCAACAACCTCCACCCCTCAACCTCTTTCAGCACACAGGAGGTGCACTCCTCTCCCCAGAGGAGTACGGGGTGGGAAGGAAGCAGGCCGCCTGAGTGAGTGAATCCTAAGCTCAGACACGGATGGCACTGATCAAAGCACAGCGATGCAAGTTACCCCACATCCGGTTTCAGAATCTGACCTAAGAACAACCCTGTGCGCCCTGTACGAGTGGCTCCTCCTAGTGGAGGAGCAGAGAGAAGGGACGAGTATATGCTGGTGAAGGAGACTCCCGTCCGTACAGAGACACGACTGGCAAAGTGCTCTTCTTTAAAGACTCCAACTACAGAAAGGTTGCATGCCAACTCAATGTGAGAGAAACACTTGGAAGCTAGGGAGGCACAGAAAACAGGTTGGTCTCCAAAAGGTGTGTGCGCGTGGTGCTCACCTGTCTCAGAGTCCCACAGCTTGAGGTAGCGATCGTAACCGGCACTGAGGAATTGAGTTCCAGCGTTGTTGAAGCAGATGTCGCGCACTGCCTTACTGTGACCTGCAGCAAGGAGAAGGGCCATGGAGAAAGCAAGCCATTAGCATTTGCCTTCATCTGTTCTGACACTGTTGTGTCCCGGACAAGCACATATAATAAGGTAGACTGAGATCACCAGCGGAAAATGACATGAGAACAAGAAGTATAATGTGACAGTACATGTGAGAGAGAATGTGAAAGAGAGAGATACACCGACAGAGTATCCTGCTCTATTCTTTTCTCTTTGTACATGGAACATGTGTGACAGTTATGAGACAAAACTTGCTGTGGACCACCCAGCACTGGTTTGGAGGGGTTTCTGCAACAGCTGGCGAATGTAACCGGGGCGGTGCCCCACAGATACTGGCTTGGGTAGCAGGGACCCCTTAACGACGCCTCCAGTGAGCCGGTGCTCATGCTGCGGGGCTCGATCGCCCGGCAACCGCCTCCCTCTCACCTCAGCGGAAACAAAGGGCCAAGCACAGCCAAGAGCCAAGATCTGCGCTCACTGCAGCCACATGTGGCAGCACAATCTAGCAGCACTTCAAGAAGAAAGCTAGCACTGAAGGAACAGGCCGATAAGCTGTGCTAATGAGGGCTGGCAGTCACCAATTAGCACGAGGGCATCTGCATAATTCTAATTAGCGACAGAACATACTCAGCTGTTGCTATTGACACTGATGTTCATGACATCCGTTTTGATCCTGCAGACAAGTGTGCAGAGTTAAGGCATCTGTGCACTGATGCACGTTCACACTTCACTCTCTGTCCACCCTTTTTAACAGCCCTCTCCACATCTGCCTGTCAGGGACTGTCTCTGTGGTTTTCTCCACCATGCGCTCACTGTTGAATAATACACGATGGATGCATCTCGACAAGCACAACCGGACCAGTGGAAAAGCCCGTTTCAACTTTTCTCCACTTCGTCTATAGGCTGGGAAAACATCAGAAGATTCCGTACACGTTACCTGCACACTCCCTCATGAAACCATAACACAAGCAAAAACATTCTGGTGGTATCTGACAAAGCTCAATAAAGAGAACAGAGGAGGGAGAGACAGAGGGAAGCAGGGAAAGAGGGAGAGACATTGATCAGAGGGCACCTTGTTCTGAGAGCCTTTCATGTTCTCAAGCTCAGTCTCATCAATTCTCTGCCTTGAGGTGCAAACAAAATAACATCACTATATTCATCTGGAGCACCAGATCTTTCTGCAGGTACATTGCAAACCTGAGTTCTTTTCCTTTAAAATTTATGCCCTAAATGTCCTTTTACAACAGCATTCTAAGATGGAGTCAAGAGCTTTCTGGATTATGAAACAGCTACACAGGAAACACCCCTTCTTACCAATAAATGTCCGTAAGCACCTCCTGTCACTGTAGACTTCCCAAAGCTACAAAAGGAAAAAAGAGCTTTAAATCCCATGCAACACAGATATGACAAATGGCAGAAACTGGAAGCAGTGCTAAAATGTCTTCCCAGGAAACAGTGCGTAAATGTTTGCGTGGGTTGGCTGGTGGACACATCCATGATCTCTTCTTAAATTCTGTTTTCAGCTATTTGAAATGATTGTTAGCATGGCTGAAGAAAGCAAAGGCAATCAGCAAGCTAGGGCAAATAAATCAAATTAATGTTTTTTACACCATAACGAACAGTGGAGAAGTGGTAACAGAAGCATCAGGCCTTGACACGGGTACTGAAGTGCTCTACTAACTTCAGTAGCACCCTGACCGGTTTTCTGTACATATTTTATGTAAAATGGGGGCATTTCAACAGCAAGCGCACTTTGCTAGCTTAAGTGCAAACATTTTTGATTTCACACAGACATAACTGACATCACACAATGTATTCACATTCAAAGTTTAGATGCCAATACAATGTGACTCCCACAGACATCAAGAGGTCCAAGGTTCTGGACTTGGGATTGGCACTGGGAACAGAAAAGAATGTGGGGGAGCTGATCTCAAATCAACATTCTGACACTTGCTAAAATAAAGGAAGTGACAAAACACTGAAATGGTTCCTTTACCGCATATAAACTCTCTTGACCGTGACCTTACCTCGGGTGCAAACATGGTTTCGTAAGTTGGGTTGTAGAGGAGCTCTTTGAGTGAGGGATCAATGTGTGTGCCCGTCTCAACATCTTCCTGCAATACAGCAACACGAACACATAGTAAATTAACAATCTAGATGGCCAACGAACGCTGGTTATTTAAGAAGTCAGGAAATAACGAAGCTAGGCAACATTAATGAAGGATATTATTAAGATAGCCACCTAGCTAGCTACTTTGCAAGCTATTTACACATTGTGTTACTTCATGATATTCTTAGTTACGCTAGCGTTGTTGTCTTTTAGGCGGCACACCACACTTCATGTCACCGTATATGAGTCCTATATAAAGGTTTTAAACATAACCACACGAAGAAACTCGCGTCAAATAAAATTTATCTAGGTAGCGTTAACTAGCTGAGCAAGTAATTTAGCTAGGTTAGCTAACTAGCTAATCGAGCTACCGTTAGCGAGTAAGCTAGTTAGCGTTAGCTACCCAGACATGCTAGCCGACATGTACCATACCTTGACGGAGACCTCAGGTGCTGAATTAAGAACAGATAAACTCGTCTTTCTTACAGATTTTAAAGGCTGAAGATGTGAGACTGCGTCTAGGTCTACTTTCTCGGGACTTGCATTGGGCTGATTCATTTTCTGATTCCGAATCACTCCCGTATGCAGCGAGACAACCTGCCACTATCGGCATCTTGAATGTTGTTGGTGTTCGTCACGAACATTAATATCATTCATTAATGTTGCCTAGCTTCGTTATTTCCTGACTTTTGATTTTGAACTTTGAAGAATACAACAGCTTTGATTAAATGATTGAATATGATTTATTAATTCAAAGGAATTCTGTTTTTACTTTTATAACCACTTTGAGATCTTATTTTTTTCAGTTTCAGACTTTTGGTCTTTATTTGACATGGTGGGTTTGCGATCAACTGAAAGTGCAGATCAACAGACACTTTACAGTGTGAGGTTTCTCACTTCATGGTAGCTCTGAGTGCAGCATAACATCTGCTTGTGATGGCGTCCACTCCACCAGAACAACCTGCTGTCACCAGCGCTGCTTAGAGAAGGACTTCAAATTATTTAAATGAAGAATCTGTAAATGGTTAAAATGATCAAACTACTCAAAAAAAGAAGAATACAGCAGCTGACGTCCAGTATAACATTTATATAACATAAAAATAAGATTCTACATCTTTAACTGACAGCTAATGCTCCAATCACTGAGGAATGAGTACCAGGGTGAGCCACATCTATTTGTTGATCAGACTTTAGTGGAAAGCCAAACGTCTGTACTGCCTCCAAGAAGAAAACATAAAGGAGCTCATTTACTCTAGTTAGTACAGTGAGAACACATTATCAGACTATATTCAATATTACATTATATTACATAATGAACTAACCTATAACCCATTTACTCTAGTTAGTACACTGAGAGCACATTATCAGACTATATTCAATATTACATTACATTACATAATGAACTAACCTATAACTCACTTACTCTAGTTAGTACACTAAGAATACATTATCAGACTATATTCAATATTACATTGTTACATAATGAACTAACCTATAACTCACTTACTCTAGTTAGTACACTAAGAATACATTATCAGACTATATTCAATATTACATTGTTACATAATGAACTAACCTATAACTCACTTACTCTAGTTAATACACTGAGAGCACATTATCAGACTATATTCAATATTACATTGTTACATAATGAACTAACCTATAACTCACTTACTCTAGTTAGTACACTGAGAGCACATTATCAGACTATATTCAATATTACATTGTTACATAATGAACTAACCTATAACTCACTTACTCTAGTTAGTACACTAAGAATACATTATCAGACTATATTCAATATTACATTGTTACATAATGAACTAACCTATAACTCACTTACTCTAGTTAGTACACTGAGAGCACATTATCAGACTATGTTCAATATTACAGTATGTTACATAATGAACTAACCTATAACTCACTTACTCTAGTTAATACACTGAGAGCACATTATCAGACTATATTCAATATTACATTATGTTACATAATGAACTAACCTATAACTCACTTACTCTAGTTAGTACAGTGAGAGCACATTATCAGACTATATTCAATATTACATTGTTACATAATGAACTAACCTATAACTCACTTACTCTAGTACACTGAAAGCACATTATCAGACTATATTCAATATTACATTGTTACATAATGAACTAACCTATAACTCACTTACTCTAGTTAGTACACTGAGAGCACATTATCAGACTATATTCAATATTACATTGTTACATAATGAACTAACCTATAACTAACTTACTATAGTTAGTACACTGAGAGCACAATATCAGACTATATTCAATATTACATTACATTACATAATGAACTAACCTATAACTTTGCCATCAAGGTTCACTTTCATCACATTAACCCTAAGACATCACAGCACATCAGCTGCATATATTTAGCTAATAAATAATAAATCAATTACATTTACTACTGTTGTGTCTACACTTACTAAAAGACGCACACAGCTCTTTACACAACACAGACTAACTGGAAATTCAGGCTATGCCCTCTTAACTTCTCCAGTACTGAACGTTGTTCTTCAACCTGAATTGCGCTGAGCAGAACTGTGTCCGTCACCACATCATCAGTCTTTCATAGCAGCTCATGGCATTGCAAGTAAGTGAGAGTTGGAGAATGTGTGTGTGGGTAGATGATGCTGAATCTCTTTCTCCTTTTCTCCTAAAGCTAAAACACGCCTGTGGTGAACCTCTTATTAGTTTGACCTGTAGAACGGTGACATTGTTTACTGGGGTATTATTCAGTAAGTATGAGTAAGTATTATTCAGTAAGTATTATTGTGTAAGTACGAATGAACTCTTCATTACTGGTGTCCCAGATCATGTAAAAACTCCACTATCAGATGGTGCTGTTCCTTTCAGCTCAACAACAGAGATGAGATATCTTTCAATTCATATGACCCTGCTTTATATTAAGAGTGCATTTTGAACAGTTATTGAAAAAACAAGTGAGCTGTCTGCTGCTTCCATATACACCAATAGGTTCATTTATTAAATCTTTCACTTCTACTGACTGCAGGTGTAATGATAACGAGCATTAATTTCCATCAAGTCATACTAAGATCACTCCATACACTACATAATTAGTCCCACTTGGCAATCTTATGAATTATGAATTTGTATCAAACTGCACTTAGACAAACCGTCAAGTCTAACCAGCTGTTAAACCTGCAAATTACATTGCAAAAAAGACAAACAAAATAAGAAATTTGACAAAAAGGTTACCTTAACAGGCATCAATATCACTACTAACAGCTATAGATAAATACTATAGCAGTCAATGTCCATCTTAATATGAAAGATTAATCTTACTTTTAGAAACTAACCTATGGAAAGAGAAACACAATTCTCTTAATATAAGCATAATAAGAACATATAACTATAAGCATAATATCAACATAGGGCTGAGGCATTGCTTTGTTTACCCAGATACAAATACGTTTTAACTAGTTAATATGTTGTATGCATGCTATCATGTACCTACATAGTTGCAATAAAATCTATCACGTCACTAGCTGGTTTAAGGAACAAAACTCCTCTCGAATTTAATGCTGTTAAAATGTTAAATGCAGTGTTTCTCGTTGCAAAACAAAATGAATCAACATTTTTATGACAAAACAACTCACTTAAATACCTCAGACGTTTGCTGCCACTCACAGGCCTAAATTTAGCTGCTAAACGGCCAGTTGTCAGCTGACTAATTAGCTCGCCTACCAAGCTCTTGGCAAACGATACGCAAGCAGACACCTACACCCCCCCTTGACACCCACAGTTTTAGATTTCATTAGGCATTGTTAGTTAGCCAGCTAGCTAATTTAACCAAATAAGACTGTAGCTGAATAAAGCAAGCCCCGGACCAAACATACACACATTTATCAGGCTAACTAGCTAACATAGCTAGCTAATACAGTTAGCTAGGAGTTTTCTGTCATGTTCAAAACGTTAAATAACTAGCTAGCTAGCTAATAAACATGACAGAATTACACCATCATAGATCCAAATTATAATTACAAAGAACAACACTATTTTGTGACAACCAGCTAGCTACAATATTTGCTATTTGTGCTAAAATTTGTTCGTTATGCAAGATTACAACATACAGGCTGGCCAGGGTAATTTAGCTAGCTGGCTAACTAGCTTAGCTACCTTTCTTGAGGTACATTAGCTAACTAGCTGGCTAACTTAGCTGGCTAGGCTAGCTAAGATACTTGTTATAATAGACGGAGCATTTCGCTATTTATATCTAATAATACATTTCCTAATTTTTATTTCCTCATTCCTCAAAACATTATTGTTTTGTCAAATGACAACGTTTCTCTTTGTGTTATATGTTGTATGAACGTTGAATGATACTTATGGGAAATGCGCAGCCGTTTCGCCGCAAGTCAATAGAAATCGGTTGAGCTTTCTCGTACTTGGATGCACAAATTTCATTTTCTTAAAGCGTTTAACATAATCAAACATGATTTAATTTTCATTTAAACAGCACAGACCCTCTTCTCTCCCTCACTCCTGCAGCCAGAACTATAGGGAGAACTAATCAAACCCTCACCCACAACTACCACTCAGCCAGTAACCACTCAACCCTAATTATCCCCACAGCTAAACAGCCCTCGAGCTCCTGTATATATTATTGTTAACTAGTGTGTATATTATTGTTAACTAGTGTGTATATTATTGTTAACTAGTGTATATATTATTGTTAACTAGTGTATATAGTCCTTGTTAACTAGTGTATATATTACTTGTTAACTAGTGTATATATTATTGTTAACTAGTTTATATATTATTGTTAACTAGTGTATATATTATTGTTAACTAGTGTATATATTATTGTTAACTAGTGTATATATTACTTGTTAACTCGTGTATATATTACTTGTGTCTCTAGTGTTGTCGCTGGTTATTGTTCACTCATCCTGTGTTCACTGCACTAAGCCTCCATTTATATTAAGCCCCTGTTGTGTTCGCTGTTCGTGTAGCATGTGTTCTTTATTCCACATTTTTGCCATGTAACCTGTTCCCAGTTGTGTTTCTGTCAGTGTATTTGTTCTTTGTTATTGTGTTTTGCTTTCGTTTTCTGGCTCTGTCCGTCTCTACATGTCGACCCCCATTCTACTGACCCTGATTTTGTTCCAGTATGTTCCAGAACACTTGCGTCCTCTCATTGGTCTGTTCCAATTTGCTTCTCGAATTTTCATTGGCTCTCCCGTTGCCATTCCGTTGCTGTGCTGTTGCCTTGTCTCACTTCTGCTTTACAGCGTGCGGTAAGTGAAGCCGAGCGCCCTTTTTACATTTTTCCCTTCGAGTCCTTTTTTTTCTGGCTTTAATTCCCGGTCTCGGTACGTCAAGACTTTACTGTAAAAGTGAGATTTAATGGGCGAACCGCCCGAGTTAACTAGCCGCTCGTTAACCGGTCTGTCGGTCATTTCTGTGTGAAATACAGTGTCTGACTATCTGGCTACATGATATGATTAAAATGATTTAAATGACTGATTAAATTCACCCAGCGCGCCTGGAGTGGTGCTTCACAACTCGAGATGGACTGTGTTGCTGTATTGTGTGTCTTCCAGGTGTTACTGCTTGTGTGGATAGGCATGTGTCTGCCTGAGTCACCGAGTGCCTTTGAACGTCACTCGTTTCTGATGGCTGAAATTATTCCTCGAGTCCGTATGCAGGCAAACATCAGATAAGTTCACATTTATAGTTATGAGAAAATATGACTCAGTGAATTAATTAACACTTTCCAGATTAGGTAAACTGTCAACACACAAATTCAGAGATGAATTCTGATTCTCTTTGTCATGATGGGATTCTTGATGTAAACATAAATAAGTAAATAACCTATGAAATATTTGATGTTCTGGTACAGGTGCAAACACCACTGTCACACAGAATCCCTGGTGTTCTGGTACAGGTGTAAACACCACTCTCACAGAAGCCCTGGTGTTCTGGCACAGGTGTAAACATCACTCCCACAGAAGCCCTGGTGTTCTGGTACAGGTACAAACACCACTCTCACAGAAGCCCTGGTGTTCTGGTACAGGTGCAAACACCACTCTCACAGAAGCTCTGGTGTTCTGGTACAGGTGTAATGCACCTGTCCTTTGTCAGTCTCTTGTCATTTCCAGACTGGGCTACTGTCCCTCTCTCCTGGCAGGTCTTTCCCTCTGTGTCATCAGACTCCTTACAGCTCATGCAAGAATGCTGCTGCACAGCTTGTCTTCAGCCTCCTGAAGTTCTCCATGTCCACCCTCCTGATGTGTTCTCTCCACTGGCTCCTGTAGTAGTTCACATCAGATTTAAACACTGTGACACTCACCTAGAAAGCCGTAAATGTACCAGCTCCCACATGACTAAAAGCACCAATTAAAAAATCTCTCTTTACTTGTTCATTGTGGAATTTTTCTCTGAGACATATTGGTTATTAGTAGTGGGAGAATGAATGGATTAATTAATGAATGAAGTAAGTTTTAGTGGGTAACAATCTCTTCTTCTGTTCTGTGGTTACCCACCTTTCATTTGAACTTCATACTGGTTATATTCAACAATTTCAAATTGATTTCTCAAGGTTATTTGAAGAAAAACTCTGCTTTTCATCTGGAAGGTTATATAGTCCATTCATATTTATTCCTCTGTTGTCATGGTTACCGGTTACAGCACTTCCTTTCTGCAGCTGCTGAATTTTGTACCTCTGTGGCCCTGCTACCACAAGCCCCGCCCCCACCAGAACCAACAGCAAAGCCACTGTGGAGCTCTGATCTCCACATGACTGGACTTCTGGTACACACACAAGTGATCATACAATATATACCAAGTGAATAAGATAAGCCAGTCTGACACTGTAGGCTACCAAAATATGAACCAATTTTTAAACAGTATTGAAGTATAATTATGTATCAGAGTGGAGACTTCAAACTACCAAAATATGAGCCACTATTTAAACAGTATTGAAGTATAATTATGTACCAGAGTGGAGACTTCAAACTACCAAAATATGAACCACTATTTAAACAGTATTGAAGTATAATTATGTACCAGAGTGGAGACTTCAAACTACCAAAATATGAACCACTATTTAATCAGTATCGATGTAAAATCATATGTATATATACAAAGCCAACCAAATCAGATGATTTGGAAACTGGTCTCCTAGCTAGTTCACATTGAGTTGTTCATGTTTGAAATATCAGGCTTGAAATATTTGCCTGTCAGCAAACAAGCAATGACATCTCTTACTTATTACTAACTGCTTTGAGAAAAACTCAACAAATCATTTTAATTACGAGATACCACAGACCTCTGTATCAGGACAGCAGGACGGTCAGATTGATTGGGGGTGATGTACCCCTTCAGACTGTGTGCCTGGTGGATACTGTAGGAAGGAGGGACATTCTAGATGGACCCAAGTGCAGAGGAGGAAAGGGAAGTGGAGAAGAAGAAGAAGCCAACCAAAAGATGTAATGACTACAGGGAAGGGGAGTGAACTGAGAGAGTGGGAGCACTACAGAGCACTGCACTACCTGCTACAATACTGGAAAGACTAAAGAAACACACAAAGGTAGACAGTGCTTGGTGATTGGAGAAAGACACATTTGACCAGCCCAGTATAGGAATCAAACCACTGCCCTCACAAGGACATCCATATGAACCACCACACTACAGAGTAGATGCTTAAGATAGCCAGAGGAACAACTGACAGATAGACAAACAACTGATAGAGCAGGGAATTCTTCGCTCGAAAAGCAACTAGACACACACCACCACTTATTTACAACCTTCAGCTGACACTTTTATTCAAAGTGACTTGGAATCATGGCTGAGTAAAACTTTGAGCAATTGAGGGCCTTGCTCAGGTGCCCAACAGTGGCAGCTTGAACTGGTAACTTTTTAATTACTTTTTAAGTCAGATACCTTAACCATTGATCTTCCACTGCACATAGCAGCCTAACAACAACAACAACATGCTACCAAAACAGTATAAAGAAAATTTCAGTAGTTACAATAGTAACCACTTCAATAACCACCACCATTCACAACTCCACCATCACTCTGATGCTCCTTAATACCAAAATCCACCAAATAATAAAACATCATGACACAATAGTTATAGATGACATACAACCTACAGAAACAACACTAAACACACACCTTTCAACTGTGTAAGTATGAATGACCTCTTCATTACTGGTGTCCCTGATCATGTAAAAACTCCACTATCAGATGGTGCTGTTCCTCTCAGCTCAACAACAGAGATGAGTGACACTCTCCGAGTGTATTCAGGTTCACACTTCAGTGAGTGGCCATCCACTGTGCAGATCTGTCCACTAGAGGGAGCAGCTGCACCTGTGCTGTCCTCTACTGACTCTGATATGAGCAAATCCAACATCAGAGGTTCACCAAGCTTAATCTGAACTGAATAATTCAAAGCTGAGGAGAAATCCAGTAAGGAACTTCATTATAATATAAAGTTGCTTTGACAATGTAACTACAGAGCTGCAAATCTGAACATTAATGATAATTAATGATTGTGATATTTAAAATTCTACATTCTACTGCTGATGCAATGCCCCCCCCCCGCTATATTTAGCATTTAGCTTATAGCTCTCTTAGCCTCACCTCAAAGTCGTTTAGTGCAAGTCAAAGCCAAGTCTAAAGTAACTCAACATATTCAAAGTCAAGCCTAAATTATTCAGAATTGCAAGTCAGCATACTAGTTAAGAAAAAAAAAACTTTAACATCTATAACAAAAACCAGGAATTTGCATAGAAATATGAATTGTATGCTAGCAGCTGTAATGTATGATTAAATTAAAAAAAACATCAAGGTCGTGGGTATAAATGCAAACTTGCATTCTGGTTTTATTTAACTCATACAAATTTGTATATGTTCATATAATGTATTATTCTTATTTGTTCTCTAAACTCAGACTCATTCGCGGTGTGACATTAGACATTTTTGTTATCATTGGGCACCTGCAGGCCAAAGGAAAATGCTATTATACAGTCATGGTTGGGTTTATCTTGAAAAATGTGACAAGTGTGTCAAAGGAAAGCACAATTAGAAAAGCACTCGACCAGTTTATAAGGAAATGGACAATTGTTGGCTCTACAAGCTTTGTTTTCTTGAGAAACGCTTAAACAGATTATATGTGCTATAAATAGGGCATTTCCTGATATTTTGCAAGAGGCGGGACCACTATAAACAATTCAAAATAGTTTCTGCTCATGTAAAGAATCTTTCTTGTCCCAGTTAAGGATTAATATTAAAATATAAAGGAGCACAGAAACAAAAACACAAACAAAAAATAATACATACAAAATTAAATCAATGCAGGTTAACTGGCATGCATACATTTTAAAGACACTGGAAAAGAAAATCTTTGCAAAGAGCTCAAGTATACTTGAGATAATAACTGAGAATAATTCAAGAAGTTACTCATTGTTGGATATCTGAATACAGAAGCCTAAAGATCCCCTGGGAACTTTAATTCAAATGGGTTCTTTGAGGAATCCCAAACATTCTTACAGGTACCTCTAAGAGCACTAGGGAACATCTGAGTTCTTAGTGGAGCCTCTAGGTTCTTGGAGTAATCTTCAAGGAACTAGTACTTTTTTTTACTGTGTAGGAAAGACATTCTAATGGATTTAAAAAACTTTATGAAAATGTTTATGAAAATATAGGCCTTCATGACGACATTTAATGGCAAAAGCGTTGAATTTGATATTTTTGCAGTACTATGCAGTAGGCATTATAGAAAATGGACTTGGGTAAGTTACATACATTTTTATTTCAAACAAATGAATAAATAAATGAACAAATATACTAGGAAATCACATTCTGAGAAATCTAGTTAAGGGTTTAAAAAACTGTTTCTGTTTTCACACAACTGTTGAGGCCCACTGAGTGCACTGTAATGATTTGGAAAAGTAGCAAATGGCAAATCACATTTACAGATGACAATTGTAAGTCACTTTGGATAAATATATCACTGAATACAATCTGAGTAACTGAGGACCAAGGGCCTAGCCCAGGGGCCCAACAGTGGCAAATGTTTAGTGTTGGGGCTTAAACTGGCATTTTTCTGATTACAAGTTGAGTACTTTAACCACAGAGCTACCACTCAGTTTTACCTGGTTCAGGTTTTTCATGTGTGCAGTCAAAACTCTATATTGTCTATATTGTCTTTCCATTCATATAACCAGTGTACCATCAACATTTTTTTTGTAATTAACAATCACTTAGCATCATTACACTAGCTTTGTCCAAATAGTGTTTAATGACTATTCCATTCACAAACATGTTCCTGCACATATCTTGAAATACAGAGGTCCCATGAAAAATAGTATGGGTATGTTTATTTTTAAAATAATTAGAAATTAAGAAATTTTGATATTATTTGTTTTTGTATTTCATAAAATGTTTTGTTTAAAACCCAGAATGTTATATGGCACTTAAATGCCCTAATTTGGGTTAGTTTTGACATATATTATCGTATGCAATGTAAACAAAAACAATGTTGAGTTTTCTAAAGAATAAATCAAATTGTGAATTTTATGAGACTTATATTCTGATTTGTGTACTGACTAATGTTCTTTAATAAAGCAAATGTAATTTGCATCCAATTATTCGATTGATACAGTAATCAAAAGTTGAAGTAATCGGCAGAATCCTTGATTAATAAAATAATCTATAGCTTCAGATTAATTGATTCTTCTACATATTGCTATGTACGGTTTATCAGCCACAAGAAAACAGTTTCAGGTTTTATAACATGTTTGTCAGATAAATTTAAGGCTTGTAGCAGTGCAGCCAATGACTGACAGTTTCTGGGTTTCCCTGTCCCAGTACACCTGATCCAAGTCATTAGCTCATCATCAATTCTTCTATCAGCTGGATCAGGTGTGAAACAGTGCATGGCAGTGGGTCTCCAGAACCACCAGATGTAGAAACCAGCAAATGTAAACTACTTTCATATGTAGGCTACTTTCATACTTCTCATGTGTATTAGTGTTACCAGAAATATCTAAATGTATGCTGGGAATAAGGGAATTGAACTGGGTGATACAACATGATGGCAGAACGTTGATGTGTTGGATCCTGGACTAATCCTCCTCTGGTAAACAAAGACTACTGTGCTGCTGAGGTGTTCTGGGGTTTAGTCCTGTTTTTACTGTGGGTTTGTGGGTTAGTCCAGTTTCTAATGTGGGTTAGTGGTTTGGTCCTCTTTCTACTGTGGGTTAGTGGTTTAGTCCTGTTTCTACTGTGGGTTAATGATTTAGTCCTGTTTATACTACATGACTAAAGACTAAATGCTAAAGGCAGACTATTGAAACACAGGGCTACAGGCTTGAGATGAAAACTCCTTTTTCACCGGGTATGACATAATGTTTACTCCAACATGGCATTGTGCACATGAATAAAATAACCTGGGGTTATTTCCACTGGTCATTACACAAAGGAGATTGAAAGTGGATTATTGTTATTTTCTGAAGTCCAGTTTTGGGGACCCACTGCCCTGCAACCAACCTTGTACTTGACAAACATGGTAATAAACCTGAAATAGTTTTTCTAGTGGCTGATACAGTACTTGGCCACATGCAGAATCAATTAGTCTGTAGTTGTACACAGGTCTGTAATGCACCTATAAAACAGGAGTACCTACTAAAGTCAATTGTCAGTAGGTGCAAGGTAGGAGTTCTTAATAAAATGACTGGTTAGTGTAGCAATATTCTAATGTCCTCGCAGTCAAAGGATCCATTAATATTAGGAAAGAAAATGTATGTAGGACTTTGATAACAATGACAAGAATTTAAAAAAAATATATGGCAGGAGGCTTGGCAGGATGCAAAGACGAGCCGTGTAAAAGACGACGACGTTAATTGAAAGACACAACAAAGACAATGTAGCCCTTAGGCTAACCTGAGGTCAAACACCAACAACATCCACACTTAAACAAGAGACTTATATACACTATATTGTTATAACGACACAAAATGAGAAACAGGTGTAAAACACACGGAGGGCGTGGCACACACACGGAGACGATTGGGAGGAGGGGCCATACCGGGACACCAAGAAAATGTTTCCACCTCAACTAAGTATTTATTCCCCAAATAAACGTAATTGTATTTGGCGCCTGTTGTTTACATGAACTTTGAGTTACACTTATACTGTTCATTTTGCAAAATTATGCAAAATTATGTAGATACATTTAACCTGTCAATAATTAATTTTTTAAAAATAAATAAAAAAATTATACATCTAATCTGTCAATAACCACCAACAACCCACCATCACTCTGGTAATCTACCTCTTTATTTGATTTATTCATCCTCAGGTTTTAACTAACAAGCAGCAACTTTGGATCAAAGTACAAACTTTTGAAACGATAAAAATATTCTGAATTATTACAGGCCTTCATTTGATGATATTTTCATAAACGTTTTCAAATCTACTAATGCATTAGATAATCTATGTTCATTTGCCCTACCTTCACGATTAATCTGTTCATAGGTTAGACTATCTGACCCCAATCACTTCTGCCTGAAATCCTGCTTCAACTATTCAGAATCCAAAAACATCAAAAGCTTTCCATTCAAACCCAACAAAAGTGCATGTCACTATGATAGCGCACATATTTAACAGCCATAAGAAGCAGCGCTAGAGATCATGTTGGTATACCAAACATTACATTAAACGCCTTCCTCGTCCTGCCTCCCACTAATCAAAGTGAAAGTACCTGCTTGTTTTGGACTGCGCATGTGCAGAACACCACGTTATATTACACTACCTTTGTACAGCAGTACCTCACTGGAACTTTACAATTTACAGCACTGACCACATCTGCAGAATACGTGGTTAAACCAATTGCAGATATAGAATACTCACTGCATTACTGGGTTGACTGCCAGGAAATGCATGTTCATTATTTCAAATCAAACATACAAACATTACATAGATGTGCTTGTTTGAAAATTACAGCCTGATATAGTCAACGGAAAAACTTTCACTTTTTAACCATCTTCTGTTTATATATAAATGCAGAGTTCTTAGCATTAAACATATTAACAAAACAATTGGGTATAATAATTGGTCTATGCAGTGTCTTCGTTTATGTAATCGGTCAACGTAATTATTATAGGTTTCTATGCGTAATTATTTATGTAATGACTCTGTATATTGTTGCCTCTATAGCCAGTAATGCCACACTAAAGTACTACATCAGAGTAAGTAGACACAACACTTGAAAAGACACGGTGGTTGGCTTTTCTTCAGTTTCCATTATTCTCCAAAGGCACAGTAACCACCCCCATTGTCATCTAGAAAGCAGAACTAAAGCCACAGATGCAGCACATTTCATCAGGACCTTCACTGAGAATGACCTCAACAGCAGTAAACAATGTGGCAAAGGAAACAAAGTAATACAGCAGGACTTTGATTGTACCAACAGGTTGTTAAATATCATGGGATGAGAAGGCCATCTACAGTGGACATGTGAAGAGAACATGTAGAACATTTCACCAACAATTCTCTCATCTCTGACTGGGTGCCACTATTCCACACTGAAATAAAATATAAAAGAAATGTTTCAGTAACTATACACTTATTAATTATCATGGACAGTCCTCAATACACCTGCCTGTAAATCTTTTACCGGTCATCTCAGTAGCTTTGCCAGATCTTAATTACAATATACTATACTTGGAAACAAAGATAAGACAACAATGGTAAAACATTCAGTGACTGGAAGTTCATCGTAATGAGTTGCTGGCTGGTCACATGACCCAAAAAGTTGGGCTTTTTGTTTTGTTTGTTTAATAAACATCCTGCTGTGACACAGCGTACAGGTGATGGAACCAATCCTACCAAAAAAGCCAGACTTACAGAATGTGTGTGTGTGTGTGTGTGTGTGTGTGTGTGTGTGTACAAGTTGAAACCTGAGAGATAATCGCACCTTTTCTAAATTTATTTCTACTCCATAAAAAAGGTTTTTCTTTTTCACAGACCAAGGTGTGACATTCCCATCAATGGATGTTACAAAGGCACTTTTCATCATTTTAAGAAAGTAATGTTAAAGTATATAGTGAAGTATATAATGAAAATATAAAACAGCAGATTATAATAAATACTCACCTTTTATTGGAGGCAAAGTTATGTTCTTTCCTACAACACCAGACTTATAAGCAACCAAAAATCACACAGAGAGAAACATAAAGAAAATTAAATCTTGCAATTTGATTAACACATGAGGTTACCTGAGAGTATCCTGAACATGACTGTGCTCAGGCAGGTTAAAGTCTTACCTTCTACGGTGACTCTAAAGGTGAATACAGTCTTCTTATTCCTGATGTCCCATATGATGTAAATGCCACTGTCAGACTCTTTCAGCTCCTTCAGCTTCAGACTGGAACTGAATGACACTCTCTGCTCATACACTGAACACACTGACACACTGAATTTCACAACCTATGACCTCACATAAACTGACTGCGTTTGGACTGGCATCACTAGTCCTGTTAATAAACATCTCCACTGGCTCTGAGATGGGAGCATCCAGTATAAGAGATTCTCCAGAGGTAAACTGCATGGAAACCTCAGGAGCTACAAGGGGACACACACACACACACACACACACACACACACACACACACACACACAGATGGACTCACCTTATTTTTTTATTCTCCAATTGCAAATGTTTAGTAGGTTAAATAAAGGAGGACACTTACCCTCCATCCGTAGACTCACATCACACATGTCTACACCAACACACTCACAGGTGTACCAGGTCCTCTTAGTGTAATCAGCATCAGTGATGGTGAGGGAGAGGTTTCCCTTCAGGTACTGATCATGTGACATGTGAAATCCCTCCTTTGATTGGTAGGATGTCTGGTCACACTGAGCCAGAATGTCAAGTTGTTTATGGAACTCAGTCCATGTGACCAGACCAGAACACGTCTGAGTGCAGGGGAGAGTAGATCATCATGACGATTCACCTTTAGTGAGCTGAGAGATGATGCAGAATGAAGAACTGGAGAAGAGGAGAAGACGGAGGATGCAGAATTCTGTGTTACACAGCACACACTCAACCCACTCAACACATTCAACAGCATACACTCAACACACTCAACAGCACACATTCAACACACTCAACACAACAGCACACACTCAGCACATTCAACAGTACACATTCAACACACTCAACACATTCAACAGTACACACTCAACACATTCATCAGCACAGGGGAGAGTAGATCATCATGACCATTCACCTTTAGTGAGCTGAGAGATGATGCAGAATGAAGAACTGGAGAAGAGGAGAAGACGGATGAAGAACTCTCTGTTACACAGCACACACTCAACACATTCAACAGCACAAATTCAACAGCACAATGAGGTGAACTTAATCAGTTTTCCAGAGACTGTCAGCGAGGCAGGTAAGAGGCTTGATCCCTAGCAGGAGTGGGCATGTCGCTCCTGCTTGCTGGCCAACCAGCCGTGACAGTATGATTATGTGGGATTTTTTTTGTGTGGGAAATTTTAGCTTTAAGAAAGAAATAAGATAAGAGTTGGTTTGTTATACAAGTTTTTTTCCTCTTCTCTATTCTATTGGTATGTCATCTTGAATAATTAATAATTATGTCATATGCAGATTTATGACATCCAAGTAGTCATTAATTACAGCCTTTAGTGAGGCTGGGAGTCATCTCAATGGAATCTGGTTGTGGTCTGCTATAAAGGACCCCTAGATAGCTCACTAGGAGATTGCTCACTTAATATTTTAATACAGTTTTCATATAATGAGGAACTTGTTTGGTTCCTTCTTCTAATGGAAGAGCTCTGCAGTGATCCAGCTGTTATTTATTCTTACTGTTGTCTTGTATCTTTATCTCCTCTGCAGGGCATTTAAATCAATGCTAATACACATTTACTGCTATTCTACTACTAGACTGTGTTCTATGTGTTCTGTGTTCTATGTGTTCTGTGTGTTCTGTGTGTTCTGTTCTATGAATTCTGTGTTCTGTGTTTAATATACAAATAATCTGCTTATTTAGAACTCATATATTTGTCTTAATGTAGAGTATTATGTATTAATGTTATATGGAGTTATCTAATGTGATTATATCTAATGTGATTGTGTCTAAAGTAATTTAAATAAGCAGTTTGCTTCTCTGAAAAATTACACACCAACAGTAAAAAAAAACAAATTATTAGTTGTGATGTTTCATGAATTTAAAGTATATTCATAGTATATTTTTGTTAATAATGCAGTGTTGTTGTTATTATTATTATTAAAGTACATCTTGTAGTTTTCTGATGTACAAAATAAAATACATGTAACCAAATAAATTCTTTTTCACAATACTTAAATAAATACTCACACACACACACACACACACACACACACACACACACACACACACACACACACTCCCAACATTCAGCCATTAAGAAGATTTAATATTTGTCATATGCACAACATGCCATGGACGTCCACACACTTACATGCTTATTGTGAGGCTGATTATCTGTCTAAATTACAATCATCTTTAAGTTAGATCTACAAACAAAGCGGTATGTGAAGTTCCGAAGTGTTTCAACGTACCGACATAGTGGAGATTTACTCTCTTACGTGGCTGTACTAAAATTGATGGAAAGCAAAATGTTGGCTGCTAAATAACATGACTGATCAGAAATCGGTTGTGTAATTGGTTTTAGTTGAAAATGATTGACAAGTGCTCCACCCTCTACTTACCCGCTGGTGTTCCTGTAGTCTCACCTGTTGTCATTATTGAAAGTTTGGCGGATTGGAGATACGCGCGTTTAAAATATTTCACGGTAAGTTCATTCTGTTTGTTAAAATGCGATGTCGGTGCAGTTTAAGCAACGTGTTTTGTAAGTACATCGTTGTGTGTTTAAATCGTAGGTTCACCCAATAGTCGAATGAAATGTAAAGATTAAAGTCCTGGTGAACTTACGCAACTAAAATGGCGGACACCCAGCATGATCACACAGTTATATTTAAAATAATAACTTAACGGGGTCAGATATACGTGCTCAGTTATTGTAAATCAGGATTTTAAGTCGTAGTTAGTCATTGATCTTTCCAAATGGTCCCAGTTAAAACTCCTCTGGACTAAAGTAAAGCCGTAACGTTGCTGTTGTGATGTGTGTTTTTTACAGTTAGTTTCTGTTCAGTTTCAGTCATTTTGTAGTGTTGTCCACATTCTCAGTGAACAGTTCAGATTCCCTGTATAGTTCATTAGCTGTAGTGTTACCTGTAGTTAGGATGGGACGGTCGACACTAACGTTTCTACGCTTGTTTCGAGTTTCTGAAGCGCAGCGTTTTGAAACGCTGATCCGAAGTGTGGCTCAAAACGGCCATGTCACGTGACCACAGGTGACCTAAGCTTGTGTTTCTACAGGTGTTATACAGTACCTGCTGCTCCTGGCTTTGACTGACAGTGTCTGAAACAAACAAACACACAACCCTACAGAGTACATGTGAACCCACACACAACCCTACAGAGTACATGTGAACCCACACACAACCCTACAGAGTACATGTGAACCCACACACAACCCTACAGAGCACATGTAAACCCACAAAGCCCATGAGGTTATTTATCCCAGTAAACATACTGGCCTTTTGTTAATAGATTATCTTTCACATATTAAACATGAAACTGAAATACCAATAATTTGAAATGCCTTACAGAACATAACAGAAAACAAACATTTACTGAAAAACTATTTGAAAACTGTTGTTTGGTGATTTCTCTGAAATATTAATTGATCATATGTATTGGTAACCTGGCATATCCCACCAGAATAATATCTAGGCTAATTAGTTGGGACTGTTGTTTCACAGAATAGCACTATCAAGATTTGATTAAAGTGGCCAGTAGCTGTCACCATGGAGATGAGTGTCAGATTGTTTCTGTTGAAAAGGCCCAGAAATGATGGAAGATTTATAATGTGAATTCATATTAAATGAATATTAAATGTTTTTCCTTTATAATTCAATTATCTAGTCAAACTCTGTGTTATTGGCTAAAGATATCAGTTATATTGTTGCATGCATTCAGGCATCATTTCTTGCAGGAAGCAGATGGTGTTTAGTATTACCCACACAGCAAAACTCTGCTTGTGTTACTGTGAGTTCATATTGGGTTTTTTTGTGATGAAAAAACAATTTTAGTTGATGTTTACAGTTACTAACGAGTAGACAAACTACTCCATGAGCTCTCTGTATAGGTTTAGTTTCATGTTTTAGCATTTACCACATTTCTCCTCTGGTAATACTTTGTTTCATATCAGCTGGGAGATGTACTTCCTTTGTGTATCAGTCCTTGAGTTTGGGAGGTTTAATCAGTAGTTTAAATGTTAGTTGTGTCAGTGCATTTCTTGGTTTATCAAGTCACTGAGTCAGTTCTAGAGATTTGCCGCTAGATGGCACCCAAGCACCAGTTACTGTATATTGATCTCACTATAGACATTACGGTCGACTGTAAAAGGCTTTTCTGTGTATTGTGCAGGTTGTCATTTACAAGCAGCATTGACATTTAAAGTAATATCTGTATTTGTGCTTGATCTCTTAGCATTATTACCCTATTCCCTACTTCAGTTCTGTAACATCAAAACCCATACCTGTTATTACACCTTTGAACTCAGTATGGCTTTAAGTGTTCTGGCCAACACACCAGGTTGAACACAGTTATAAAGCCAACTAGTGCCAGTCATCCCAGTCCCCTACAGTAGTCTTTACTACACTTTTGAGACGTTGAAACTATTTTCAACACAACTGCTTCAAACATCTCAGTGTTTCGCAAAGCCTCACTTTTCCCACCACCACCTATAGTGTACTGTAAATGTAGTGAACTACTGATGTACACTGATTAAGGACAAAGATACCACCACCACCTATAGTGTACTGTAAATGTAGAGAACTACTGATGTACACTGATTAAGGACAAAGATACCACCATCTATAGTGTACTGTAAATGTAGTGAACTACTGATGTACACTGATTAAGGACAAGGATACCGCCACTTATAGAGTACTGTAAATGTAGTGAACAACTGATGTCTGTTATATGCCCTTAATCAATGTACATGTTGTCAGGTTCAGTATCACTATTTCAGCTGTACCCAAATGTAACAGTGACAGAATGTTAATGCAACAAGTAACAGAATAAACAAATCTTGTGCTGAAGAAATAAGCATTACTCTGTAGTTTTTGATTGACAAAATGGTAACATGGACATAGCTATAGAGCTGTGTATTAATAAAGTCACAGCATAACACAACTGAAACTATCAATCATCACTATAGTGTCTTACTTCAATGCAACTGCACCACTTTATGTTCCAGATAATTTGCATGATGAAATGTCATAGTGATATATTTCACAGACTAGCGTTGATGGATTCTGTCCGTCATCTCGCTAACGTGTACCCTGTGTAGTGTTCTGTCTTGCTCAGGACCCAACAGTGGCAACGGTGGGGCTTGAACCAGCAACTTTCCAAATATAAGTCAAGTTCCTTAACCACTGAGCCTGGTTTTATATTTGACTCGTTGTCTCTGGTGTGAGAGTGTGTGTGTCAGAAATTATGCGGTTGGTCCTCTTCCCGTCATGCACAGATTAACACACCATATGTATCACTAGTATAAATACATGTCTTCTCTATAGATTAATGTGCCGTATGCAGTGAAAAGCTTTGAATCAAGTAAATTTAAGTTGAGAACTCAGTGTAAATATGATGAAATTACACTTGAATTTCTTTGTCATTGGGTGTGTTACATACTGGTTGTGCTGGTTGCTAATTGGTGTTATTTGGTGCTTTGGCAGTTGACGGCCAGTGTGCACATATTTGGGGCCATTACGCGTCAGAATAACACTCCAACATAATGTGCACATATATACGGTCTGTTACGGTATCTGAGTGCTCAGAGTATCACTCCAGGGCCTGAGGGAACTTTGACGCATATATGAGAGCTTTATGTTCTCATCCACATGTATGTTTCATACAACTTTTTTATGTGTCTATATTTTTATATGTTCTTATTCTTCCACTTTTTATCTATTTTATGTAGTCTGTTTCAAATGGCAACAGACAGTCCTACAATATTTCACTACATGTAGTACTGTGTGTAACTTTTGTGACGAGTGAGACGCACAGACTCCCTCCACTTTGTGAAACATTTACTGACATTAAACATTTAAGACAAGGGCGGCACTCACACGTTACATTAACAGGGAACAAAAACACTCTTAACCACAACACTGGCTGCACAAACATGGATACGAACATGCCGCTAACAATGACCAACACTGAGATGCGCACTGGCGGGTTAAAGAGACGGACAAACTCAACGCTGAACCCGGGGAGGTGCGCATCATCACGGGGGCGTGGCCCCCTGCACCACGTGACTTACGGGGGCGGAGCAGTCCGTGAGAACAAATATCACAGACACAGTGAAGGTCTCCACAGGGCTTTGGGAATTAAGAACCAGCACTGAAAACCTTTACAAAATCGCTCACCAAATGGGAACTGTATAATATTAATGCATTAATACATTTGAAAGCATCCAGACTTCAGTTCCCACTGTGTGGAAACATTACATCTCCTGTGGGAAGCATTCTGGGAAAGTTGATTACTTATTATGGGGATTTGCTATTTAATTTCTTTAAAATAGAAAAACATACAAGTGATGGTGCACAGCTTTTTGTGTGTTTAAAGGGAATTTTAAATATATTCAGTATAACATTATTTAGGTATTTAGTGGAATATGTAACTGAATCCAGTAGTGTGTTCAGTGTTCTGCTGTCATCACTATTTCAGTTGTCCACCTACCTTGTTAATATCAGTGTGTACTTCATTTTTAATATGTTGTCAATTTTGTCAGGAATTTATTCAGTGTGATTCACTCTGTGTGTATGAACAGGAAGCAGAGAGCAGCATCTCCAGTGTCCAGTGGTGTATGTGTGATTCTCCATAATGGGGAATTATAACTCCAGCAGTAGAGGAGGAACCTCTGATCCAAAGTGAGGAGCTTTCCATCAGCACTTAATCTGAGAAAACAGGAAGAGGGAATATTCAGGATAAATGGGATGTAGTGAAGGATGTAATTACTCAAAAGTTTCCTCATCTTCATCAGGGTAAAGAGAGCAGAGTCTCCAGCACCCAGCTGTGTGTCTCTGAAGAGTGACGTGTCCATGGATCTTCCTCGTAACTTCAACAGTGGACCTGTGCCGTCTGACCCAAAGTGAGTGACACATCACACACTCAGATTCTTTCATTATTGTAGGTGTGGAAGGGTGGAGGGTACCGTTCTGTCAGTAATGTAAGGTCTACTCCATGTTTACAATTCTAAGCTCATTTGTAAGGTGTGTTACTGATGATCACTGAGTGATGATGACAGTCAACAATTCCAGTTATACAGCTCCTCCTTTTAATGACAACATGTATGACATAGTGGGGGAAATAAGAGTTAAGCTCTCTGAGAATGAGTTCTCATTAAGTGATATGTGTACTTTTTAAATACCTTAATAACTAATAGGGAAACAGACCACAGTGAGGTTTTATTTTTAGAACCTGGTTCAAAGTGACCAGTCCTTCAGGTTCGATCTCCTCCAAGTTCCCCCCAGCCCTCTGTCCTCTGTAGCCGGATCAATCCGGGGAAGTCGAGACACTGACACCAAGGTAGTGAATCAAGAGAGTTCCACTTTATTGAGGAAAGCACAGAGTATATATGTGTCCTGTATCTACTATCTAAATCTGCAGGATGACGGGGGGGGAAAAGCGAGGCATGATCTAAGGGCCTACGTAGAAAGGAAAGAGACAAGGTTAGTAAAGATGTTCTATGCATGAACGAGCCACGAGCTGTTCCCGTGCTAGCCATGAGCTACTCCTGTGCTTAGAGAGAGAGAGAGAGAGAGAGAGAGAGAGAGAGAGAGAAAGGGAGCGGTAAAGGAGACAAGAAGAGGGAGCGGATGACCTCGGGTGACCAGCTCACGGTCAAGCTGCCATGTCATGGCTGATGGGCAGAGACCTTGCATTAGGTGCCTGAAGACAGAAAGGCTCCAGTGTCTAACATTCCTAAGAGTTATTAAACACTCAGCTGGGGTTGTATAATCTGCACTCTACAGTACTCACCAGAGGAGGGTGAGGTGTTATTAAACACTCAGCTGGGGTTGTATAATCTGTACTCTACAGTACACACCTGTAACTTTTGAACACACACACAAGGAAGAGGATCCAATTGCAAGTGGTTTTAATAGTGAAATCAAACCGATCCGTGGGGGTCAGACAGGTGTTCGCGGTCAGGTTGTTCCGAGGTCAATAACACGGGGCAGAGTCTGGGGGGTGTCCAGGTGCCAGGAGGGAGACCGAGGTGTGAAAAACGGGCAGAAGTCGGGAAACCAGGAAGACAAACAAGATTCTAGAACACTCGGCACGCACCGAGTAGGAATTGTTCATGACGTGAACACAGGGGAGGGATGCTGATAAAGGGGCAGTAATGAGGAGAATGAGGATCAGGTGTGTGCTAGAACTCTGGTGAATCAGATCAGGGGTGTGTGCAAATACGCATGGCAGTGCAGGGCTAAGTGTGGTTACTGGGGTTCATAACAGCAGAGGAGGGTGAGGTGTTACTAAACACTCAGCTGGGGTTGTGTAACCTGCACTCTACTGTACACACCAGAGGAGCCTCATGAGATTTTATTGGCATGGAGACCTGCATAAACTTTACAACAGTTCTGTTAGTAAAGTACCTATAAATGTACAGATGGAAAACTGGTTTACAAAGATACATCATCTAGAGATGAGAGTGATGAGTGAAGTGAGTCGTACAGGTAGTCTCTCTCTGTCTGATCTCTTAGTGTCTGGTGTGTGTGTGGTGTGTAGTACAGGTAGTCTCTCTCTGTCTGATCTTTTAGTGTCTGGTGTGTAGTACAGGTAGTCTCTCTCTGTCTGCTCACTGACTATAAGACAATAAACATCATCTCAATAAGAGAGACACTGACTGTAAGGCAACTGAAGGAATAGCATTGCTTTAGTCTTGTAAACACCTACTGTTAATACCTCTATATCACCACTAAATGTCATCTTATACCTTCCCAGAGTTACATGTCTAATACTGTTAATACCTCTAAATCACCACTAAATGTCATCTTATACCTACCCAGAGTTACATGTCTAATACTGTTAATACCTCTAAATCACCACTAAATGTCATCTTATACCTACCCAGAGTTACATGTCTAATACTGTTAATACCTCTATATCACCACTAAATGTCATCTTATACCTACCCAGAGTTACATGTCTAATACTGTTAATACCTCTATATCACCACTAAATGTCATCTTATACCTACCCAGAGTTACATGTCTAATACTGTTAATACCTCTATATCACCACTAAATGTCATCTTATACCCACCCAGAGTTACATGTCTAATACTGTTAATACCTCTATATCACCACTAAATGTCATCTTATACCACTCAGAGTTACATGGCTAATACTGTTAATACCTCTATATCACCACTAAATGTCATCTTATACCACCCAGAGTTACATGTCTTCTCACCTTGAGGAATCTTCATCTATCTCAGTGGGTGCCAGTGGAGAGGTTTCTGCAGATTCATGTGTCTCTATTTTGTCTGGCTGAGAACAGAACGTGTTTCTTTGGAAATGTGCTTGTGAATGGATAGCTATCAGGGAATGCGCTCCTCCCACAGGTCACGTGGTTTGGCCCGCCGTGTGCAGTGGGAGGGTCTTGTTTGTTTATCGTGTTTGTAACCACGCCTGCAAACACCTGCACCTGGTTTAGTCTCGTTATGTCTGTGTATTTAAACCCAGACTGGTGTGTGCAGGATTATCAGTCATTGTTCATGGTTTGTCTTTGTTTATGGTCATGTTGTTGAAGTACTTGTTCACCGCGTTAATGTTAAACGTGTTCATGTCTGTTTTCACTATGTTCGTGTTCGATGACGTTAAATGTGAGTGCCGTAGTCTTCCGTCTTTATCAATAAATGTCTGTCTACGTCGACGGAGTCTGTGTGTCCTGCGACATTCAGATCGTTACAATAACATAACGCAGACTGGCTTCTCTAGGCTGTCTGTCCCTGGACTACTTTCCTAAGAGAGGATAAAAATGGATGTATTTTCTGATCAAATTCTAATACTAAATCATACTGTAACGTTGCTGCTGGCCCGAATGCTGATGGGCGTGGAGCAGGACGCACAGACTCCCTCGACAGAGTGAAACATTTATTAACATAAAACACGAACAACAATGGTGGCACTCACACAACATTAGGGACAGACATAACAGTACATTTAATTAGACACGGGTTACACAACATTGAACAATGGACATACACACGTTTAAACAGACTTCAGCAAATAATGACCAACACAATGCAAACACTAGCAGAGGTTTAAATAGACACATGACGGTAACCCGTGTAGGTGCGTGCAATCAAAAATTGCTTGGTTACAATTGACGGTGAACACCCCTGCACGGAGCAGGCCGTACCACGTGACTCGTGGGGGGGAACGTCCCGTGACGTACACATTACTTGATCAGTCCATAAATATAAAATTATATATTCTAATTTTTCCTGGAAGAGCTTGAAGCAGTGTGAAAAGTCTAACACTGTATACAACCAACCAGGGTGCCTGGATGTGTTTTAATGTTCCTTGTATGTGTGTAAAATGAGTTAAAATCGCATGCAGGGAAGATAACATGCACTGTTATCCTGAACTACCCTCAGAAACCAGCAGTGCATCTGTTAAGATATCAAGAGGTTTGGTATTTCACCAGTTTGATTGTTCCTGCAAACCTGCCAAATAGCATTAATCTCATACGACAGTGTAAGTTCTAGTTAAATTATTTAACCAGTCTCATAAAATGGTTGAAATTTTTATGTAACATTAAATTTAATCATCAGCATTAGCTGTTGACATTTAATAACAGTAAAGATCCAGTTACTTATTACTTATTACTCCAGGTGAGACAGTGCAGTAGATGTAGTGCTACTAGACTCTGACTGACCCCAGGTGAGACAGTGCTGTAGATGTAGTGCTACTAGAGTCTGACTATCCCCAGGTGGGGCAGTGCTGTAGATGTAGTGCTACTAGGTTCTGTCTATAATCATTTTTGATTTTTAGTGAATGCTGTTAAGCAGCAGTTTTGGGGTTTCTAGTGACATGCTCACTTTTGCCCTTAAATATGTCCCTCTAAAGAGTTTTTGAGGTAATTAGTAAACTGTACTCTTATCTGTATGTGTGTGTATATATAGTCTCCTCATTGACGTCATGTATGTATGTGTATAGTGACTCATCTCTGATGTGTGTGTGTGTGTGTGTGTGTGTGTGTGTGTGTGGTCTCATTACATGTCTGTATATATAGAGTTTCATTACTGATTGTGTGTATAGTATCATTAATTTGCATGTTTGCATATGTATAGTATTGTTACTCTCCTATCTATCCATCTATCTAGCTAGCTAGCTACATTTCAGACTCTTGCTAATGTTTTCTATAGTCTTTAACATTGTTCCATCATTTCTGACTTTCTTCTTGTTTTGCTTGTTCTAACAGTGTTTGTTTTTGTCATATGACCCCGTGTGTATTATGACCCATTTTTCCTGTCATTAGGAATGTCCTTATAATGTCAGTTACATCCTACTAACCTCTAGCCCCGCCCACCTCTGACTCCTGAGTGTTACTGTACAGTGTAAATCTCACGGTGTATCTCCCACTCTACTGTGTATCAGTCTGTTCCTCACTAATGCCCAGTTCTCCATCACTATCCAAGTTCATTTATTTCAGCACACAAGTCTGTTAATGTTTTCATTAGTACTTTATTATACAGTAGTTTCATTACTGCCATTATGACTGTATGTGTCTACAGAAGAACTCATCCTGTTCTACATCCACACAAAGACAAGGAAGAGTCCATACAGCAGGACTCTCGCACACCAGTGGATAATGTCCTACACAGAGTCTTACACACACACAAAACCAGCATGAAGAACAAGTATGAGAGTTTATTTGAGGGAACCAAATCACAAGAGAATAAAACCCTCCTGAACAGGGTTTACACACAACTCTACATCTTAGAGGGAGAGAGTGAAGGAGTAAATGAAGAACATGAGGTTTTACAGATGGAGAAAACACCCAGGAAACAGCTGGTACAAGACACACCAATCTACTGCTCAGACATCTTTAAACCTGTACAAGGTCCTGAAGGAGACATGAAGGAAGAGAAGATCAGAGCTGTGATGGCTGAAGGTGTCAGACACACAGAACCAAAAGAAGATAAAGACCCGGAAGTGCCAAAGCTCAGAACTGTTCTGACTAAAGGCATTGCAGGCATTGGGAAAACTGTCTCAGTGCAGAAGTTCGTTGTGGACTGGGCAGAGGGAAAAGCCAATCAGGATGTAGATTTCATGTTTGTGCTTCCATTCCGGGAGTTGAACCTGGTTAAAGATAATCAGTACAGTCTGCATAGACTCCTGTGTGACTTCCACCCTGAGATCAAAGACCTGGACCCAAAGATATATGATATGTACAAAGTTGTGTTCATCTTTGATGGCCTGGATGAAAGCAGATTTGAACTGAATGTTTCCCAGTGTAATAAAGTCTCTGACATAAGCATGACATCATCAGTAGGTGCGCTGATGTCAAACCTCATCAAAGGAGAGCTGCTTCCCTCTGTTCTCATCTGGATAACCTCCCGACCAGCAGCAGCCAATCAACTCCCTTCTCAGTACATCAACCGTGTGACAGAAATTCAGGGATTCACGGACCTACAGAAGGAGGAGTACTTCAGGAAGAGAATCAGTGACCAAGACCAAGCTGAGAAAATCATCTCACACATAAAGACAGCAAAGAGCCTCCACATCATGTGTCACATACCAGTCTTCTGTTGGATCTCAGCCACTGTGCTTCAGAAAATACTAAAACAAACTAATACAGAAATCCCTAAAACTCTGACTGAGATGTACATACAGTTCCTGCACACTCAGATCAACAGGAAGAATGAGAAGTATGAGGGGGAAAAGGAAAGAGATCAAAAGAAACATCTGGAATCCAACATGTCCATGATTCTGAAACTGGCTGAACTGGCTTTCAAACAGCTGATGAAGGGAAACGTGATGTTCTATGAAGAAGACCTGAGAGAGTGTGGCATTAGTGTCACTGAGGCCTCCGTGTACTCTGGGATCTGCACTGAGATCTTTAGGGAGGAATCTGTGCTGTACCAGAGGAAGATCTACTGCTTGGTACATCTGAGCTTTCAGGAGTTCCTGGCTGCTCTCTATGTGTTTCACTGTTTTATCAACAATAAAAGGAGGGCGCTGCAGGCTTTTAATTTACAGCCCTGGTTTTGGTCTAAGAATGTTCCTCTCAGTGACCTGCTGAAGGCAGCAGTGTGTAAAGCCTTAGAGAGTCAGAATGGACACCTGGACCTTTTCCTCCGTTTCTTGCTGGGCATCTCGCTGGAGTCCAATCAGAGTCTCCTACAAGGCCTACTGACACACACACACAGCAGCCCAGAGAGCATCTTGGGCACAGTCCAGCACATCAAAGGCAAAATACAAACAGAGGACCTCCCCACTGAGAGATCCATCAGCCTGTTCCTCTGTCTGTCTGAAATGAAGGACCAGTCTCTCCTCAGAGAGATTCAGGAGTATATACAATCAGAGAAACACTCAGCACAGAAGCTCTCTCCTGGACAGTGTTCAATACTGGCTTACATGCTTCTGACCGCAGAGGAGGTGCTGGAGGAGTTGGACTTGGAGAAATACAACACATCACAGGAGGGTTACAGGAGGCTGATCCCAGCTGCTGCAAACTGCAGGAAGGCTCTGTGAGTGTTTAACTATTATTTATTCAATAATGTATATTAGAAATTGAGTACTGATGGCTAAATGTTTCATTCACCCTCACAAGGAAGATGCCACACAGCTTTAGAGTTGATACACTGGATCATTTATTTGGGGTCCCTCCATATTGTCCAGTATTCCCTCAACTCACACACACCACAACACACCACTAGGTGGTGTACAACCAGCAAAAACATTTAATATATTTCAATATGAAAATACCAGTTCCTAATGAGTGTTAATGGGGGTATCTGACTCAGAATTAAAACTAGTCTTAATGAGTGTTAATGGGGGTATGTGACTGTGAATTAAAACTAGGCTTAATGAGTGTTAGTGGGAGGTATGTGATTATGAATGTACAGTCAGGGTTATGATTCAGTTAGGTTCACTTTGCTAGGATTACTGACTGCTACTGACTTCAGTTTATCACACCAAACTTTAGGCACTTTACTATACTATTAAGTGGAGTCTTTAATGAAGCTAATTACACCCACTGTAATCTATAGCTACAAAAGTTAAACACAGGATGTTCTCTCTCGGCTCTTTCTACAATACCTGCCTTACCCTGTGTACGTATGTGGATGACACAGTGTATTGTAGTTAAAGATATAGAAGTCGTAGACATGGAAAGGGAGATCACAAGGTTTCCAGAGAAACCAGATTTAGGTCAGAGGTCCTTCATCAGCTGTGCAAGCAAATAGCCTGTTTACACCTTAAATTAAGGTGTTTCATTTCCAGATTGTACCAGAATTCACTTTGGCTGGATTCTGTTTACACTTTTCACTAAAATGTGTCCTCAGAGTGACCAGATGTGCTTCGATCTTATTTTAATATTTTAAAAGCACACCAATCTACACATCCTTTCTGTTTTGCTTCCTGAAACCTACATGGTAAACAAGATTCCTTGCAGACTATTACCAGTGTATTATACAATCTCAGATATGGGCAGAAACTGTCTACAACTGGCAACGAGGTGTCCAGCTGTAGCCCTACAGACAGATCAGACCCCTGAGAGGATCAGCCCTGTGATGGGCAGAAGTGTTTACTAAGCAAGAAAAGTTCATGAAAAAGCATGTATATCTAAAAAAACAATTAAGCAGCTGACTTTTGTGTTAATACTACTAAACCACATAAATGGACTTATGAGAATTACCTAACTAGCTGCTGATGTTACCACTAACTGAAACAGGATGTTGTGATTAATGTTCACCATAAGCTAGGCTAGATAATTTACAACTTGGTGAATTGTCAGTTAAGTGATTCAGTCCCGTCTGCCTCAGTGCAGGAGAAGCTTTGACTGGCAGCAGATGTAATTTCTGCAGTCAGCCAGCAGATGGGTTTCCACTTGAGTAGTTGTACGCAGATACAGAGATTTTCACTTGTATCAAATGCGATCAACATCCGTCTCTGACCACTTCTGACTGTGGTTTCAGTGATCAGTGTGTCTTGGCTGTTTATGACTTGCATTTCATGTGGTAGAGTGAAATCTGAATGTTATCTGATCACTAAATTCTGTCCCTATATCTTGGTTATCTCATAATTTTAGCTGTTACTTCATTTTTAATTCCTTGTAAGCAGTTACATCACTGTTCTAATCTTGTGTTGTGTAGTAATAATTTAATGACTTATCCAAGGTTTGTTGATTCATTAATTAATATTACAGCTCTAATTAATGTAAATCCTGAGTCTCTTTAACACACCTGCTCCAGACTCTTTCAGACATTGATTAGTTCTGTCTAGTTCTAGTTCTATGTAGCTGTCTTATACTGATTGTATTTATATACCATAAAGTGAATAGCAGGTAATAACAGGTATTAGATATTAATGTTGAAAATGTTCATTAACTGCAAGTCTTTTTATTCAGTATCTGCCACTAGTTTGGTTAGACTGACTTGCTTGTTTTCTTGTTTTCTTTCTCAAGCTGTTCAAACCAGTTCTGTGCAGTTTGATGTCTCACTCTGTTTTAAATGTGCTTTGTTTCCTCTGTATTTGCAGACTAGGTAACTGTAGGCTGGAGACAGATTCGTGTAAAACTGTATGTTCCACTTTGGCATCATCAAATTCCCCCCTGAGAGAACTGTGTATCAGTATCAGCACCCTGGAAGATGAAGGAGTGAAGCTGCTTTTTGATGGGCTGAAGAGTTCACATTGTAAACTGGAGATACTCAGGTGAGACACTGTAGACTGGGGATACTCAGGTGAGACACTAGACTGGGGATACTCAGGTGAGCACACTGTAAACTGGAGACGCTCAGGTGAGCACACTGTAAACTGGAGACGCTCAGGTGAGCACACTGTAAACTGGAGACGCTCAGGTGAGCACACTGTAAACTGGAGACGCTCAGGTGAGCACACTGTAGCCTGGGGAGGCTCAGGTGAGACACTGTAGCCTGGGGAGGCTCAGGTGAGACACTGTAGCCTGGAGACGCTCAGGTGAGCACACTGGAAATAATTTTTTTCTAAAAATCTTCCTCTTTGACTCTATTTTTATGACTTGATTGTTTAGTCTACAGATATGTAAATTCATGTTTAAAAATAGCAATTAATGAATAATTATTGTTAACAGAATGTTGTTTGTTATTTCTGTGTGCCTTGATTTCATGCTGTTTTAACACTGGGCTTTATTTTCTGTGTCTTTGCAGTCTTACAGACTGTAACCTCACAACAGACAGCAGTAAATGTCTGTCCTCTGTTCTGACATCAGCCAAGTCCTTCCTGAGAGAACTGCACCTCAGAAATTGTGACTTTCAGGATTCAGGAGTGGAGCAGCTCTCTGCTGCACTGAAGAGTTCACACTGTAAACTGGAGATGCTCAGGTGAGACACTGTAAACTGGAGATACTCAGGACATTTGTTTAACTTCATTTGATCTCATAACGTAATGGATCTTAATATGGTAAAGGAGATTTTCCCAAGGTGACAAGGGCATGATAATGTGTCAACACCTACCAGTTCACAGTCAAATGTGTGGACTCCATGAGTTCTATCAACACCTACCAGTTCAGAGTCAAATGTGTGGACTCCATGAGCTTCATCAACACCTACCAGTTCAGAGTCAAATGTGTGGACTCCATGAGCTTCATCAACACCTACCAGTTCAGAGTCAAATGTGTGGACTCCATGAGCTTTATCAACACCTCCCAGTTCAGAGTGTAGTTTGCCAAATAATAATCATCAGAGAAGACAAAACCACATTCATTAGTAAAGCTTAGGAGACTCATTGGGAGAAAAATACAGTATGGCTAAAGGCTTATATTAGTTTTCTTGTACATGGGTATTATTGCATGTAGTTTGTTATAGTTAACAATACATTAACACAACACACTGTTCTCTCATGAGTAGACTGAGATATCTAAGGCACTGATCTAGAGAAATACTTCATTATGTTAAATAATACAAATTAAAGTGTTGTAACAAAGTTACAATTATCAGTTACATGGCAGTTATCTTTATAGGTGCAGTTATACAAATGTAAAACAGTCTGGCTGTTATTAATAAACTGTACACTGAGTGCAGTGCAGGTGTTTGAATGGTGCTGTCTGATACAATTACACTGATACAATGATACTGTCTGATACAATTACACTGTCTGATGCAATTACACTAATACAATGATACTGTCTGATGCAATTACACTGATACAATGACACTGTCTGATGCAATTACACTGATACAATGACAGTCTTGTACAATTACACTGATACAATGATACGCTCCGATACAATTACATTGTCTAATGCATTGATACTGTCTGATATGTGTCTGTCTCCTGCAGAAGATCCCTTGTCCAGAATAAATGCTTCTGTGTCAGTAAATATGTCCAAAATATCTCTGCATCAGGTTAATTTACAAGAATATTGAAAAGGAGCAACTTTTATTTGACAACTGAATATGAAATGATGTATTCACAGTAAAACAGTTATATCCTTATGAAGTGACGTATTCACAGTAAAACAGTTATATCTTTATGAAGTGACGTATACACAGTAAAACAGTTATATCTTTGTGAAGTGACGTATTCACAGTAAAACAGTTATATCTTTGTGAAGTGACGTATACACAGTAAAACAGTTATATCTTTATGAAGTGACGTGTTCACAGTAAAACAGTTATATCTTTATGAAGTGACGTATTCACAGTAAAACAGTTATATCTTTATGAAGTGATGTATTTAGGTGATCGGGGCTTTTGGATCATTTTCTTGTGTTCAAGTGAGAAGCACCTCCCTTCCTTCATGAATTAATGTGCTACAGCTGCTCTGACACATTTTACTTTCACCAGATTCTGACAGTTTCTTCATAATCATTTGTTTCTAAAAATCTTCCTCTTTGACTCAATATTTTTATCACTTGATTGTTTAGTCTACAGATATGTTAATTCATGTAAAAATACCAATTAAGTGAATAATTATTGTTAACAGAATGTTGTTTGCTATTTCTGTGTGCCTTGATTTCATGCTGTTTTAACACTGGGCTTTATTTTCTGTGTCTTTGCAGTCTTACAGGCTGTAATCTCACAACAGACAGCAGTAAAAGTCTCTCCTCTGTTCTGACATCAGCCAAGTCCTTCCTGAGAGAACTGCACCTCACAACATGTGACTTTCAGGATTCAGGAGTGGAGCAGCTCTCTGCTGCACTGAAGAGTTCACACTGTAAACTGGAGATTCTCAGGTGGACTTTCTGTTAAGTCATTACTGAATTGAAAATTACGAAAAGATTGGATAGTGAAGTGTGATGGGATAGTGATGTATGATGGGATAGTGAAGCATGATGAGATAATGAAGTTGGCTGTGCCCTGGATGAATGTCTGTATTATCTCAATCTCAATAAAGGAGGCTCAAAATGCCATAGTGAATGAGATAATTTACATCAAATAGTAAAATAAGTTCACATTACACTATACTGTACACTATACATTATACTGGAAAAACAGACCCATCAGGAAAAGGGTTCAGTAGTTGTACCTGGTTTTACAGGAAGGAGGCGATATAGCAGTTCCCATAAATAAAGAGACTAGAATTGAAATGAGACACGAGAACAGGGCCGATGCTGCAGCCCCTTTCTTCTGCCCTCTGATTAAGTTACTAACCCCTAACCCCTAACCCCTACCCCTCTGATTGTTACTAACCCCTGTCAGGAATGGCCACCCTCCTGGCGCCCCTGTTGTCATGGTTTCCCTGTCGCCTGTTTTCCTGAACTCCCTGGTTCCTTTCCTTAGTTTCGTTTTCTCCGCCCCTCGTCTGTTCCTTTATTCCAGTCCGTGTTTTGGTTCTCCCTGTTCCCATGTTCACCTGAGTCTGTTCTGTGCCTGATTGTCTTGGTTATTTAAGCCCTGTGTTTTGTCCTCTAGTTGGTTGGTTATTTTGGTAAGTCACGTTCCTTCTGTCACATCTGTATTATGTTCCTGGTACTGTCGTCGCCATTGTGTTTCCATTTAGTCCGTTCGTATGTCATTTTACCCTCAGTGTTAACCCCGTGCCTCTGCTTATTTTGCTTTCATGTTTGTATTTCCCGTGTTAATAAACCACCCCCTGCACATGTATTCTGCCTCTCACCTGTTCCTATGGGAATTGTTACAACCCCTAACCTCTACCCCTCTGATTGTTACTAACCCTTAACCACTAACCCCTACCTCTCTGATTGTTACTAACCACTAACCCCTACTCCTTTGATTATGTTAGTAAAAAACATTATTGACTCTAACCCTAACCAGTATTATGAAAATGTTTTTAAGATCAACACAATGTACAGCAGGAATCCAATAATTGCACAGCAAACTACACTCATTTCATCTTCTTAAAAGCCACATTAACAACAAGTTTTTCAGGCTTCATGATCTAAATGCACTTTTGTCTTAATGCATTAAAAGATACCTCACTGAATGTAAAATTGTTGCCATTGCAGACTAGAA